>NC_084754.1:31413352-31713352 GCF_033978785.1 Entelurus aequoreus | reverse complement strand
GGAAAATGGTCCAGCACCTCCCTCGTGACATGTTCAAAGTTCTTCCGGAGTTGGGAATTGAAACTCTCTCTGACAGGAGACTCTGCTAGGCGTTCCCAGCAGATCCTCACAATGCATTTGGGCCTGCCAGGTCTGTCCGGCATCCACCCCCACCATCGGAGCCAGCTCACTACCAGGTGGTGATCGGTAGAAAGCTCTGCCCCTCTCGTCACCCGAGTGTCCAAAACATGAGGCCGCAAATCCGATGACACAACTACAAAGTCAATCATGGAACTGCGGCCGAGGGTGTCCTGGTGCCAAGTGCACATATGGACACCCTTATGTTTGAACATTGTGTTTGTTATGGACAATCCATGACGAGTACAAAAGTCCAATAACAAAGCACCCCTTGGGTACAGATCCGGGTGGCCATTTTTCCCAATCACGCCTCTCCAGGTTTCACTGTCGTTGCCAACATGAGCGTTGAAGCCCCCCAGCAGAACAAGGGAATCACCCGAGGGAGCACTCTCCAGTACTCCCTCAAGGGAATCCAAAGAAGCGGGTACTCTGAGCTGCTGTTTGGTGCGTAAACACAAACAACAGTCAGGACCCGTCCCCCAACCCGAAGGCGGAGGAAGCTACCATCTCGTCGACTGTGTTAAAGTCCAATGTGCAGGCTTTGAGCCGGGGCCTGTCGCTCTCATTGCTTGCAATGCCAGAGTGGAAGAGAGTACGGCCCCTCTAAGAGAACAGGTTCCAGATCCCTTGCTGTGCGTAGAAGTGAGTCCAACTATATCTACCTGGAACTTCTCCTTCCCTCCCAGCGAGGTGACGTTCCACGTCTCAAGAGCTAGCTTATGTCGCCGATGATTGGACCGCCAAGTGCCCTGCCTTCGGCTGCTGCCCAGCTCACACTGCACCCGACCTCTATGACCCAGCCCATGAGTGGTGAGCCCATTGGAGGGGGGAGCCACATTGCCTCTTCGAGCTGAGCCTGAGTCCCATTGGGACAGACCCGGCCACCAGGCGCTCGCCATCGTGCCCCATCTCTGGGCCTGGCTCCAGAGGGGAGCCCCGAGGACCCGCGTCAGGGCGAGGAAAAATCTAGGTCCTCGATTTGTACTTCTCATAAAAGTCTTTGAGCTGCTTTTTGTCTGATCCATCACCTAGGACCTGTTTGTCTGGGAGACCCTACCAGGGGGCATAGAAGCCCAATACCGATGGATGGACGAGCGTAATATTGTATCTATGTGAGTTTTACTAGAATCCGTTTTTTTGTAAGGTTTGCAAATACAAAAATTAGGTTTTACTCACTATGACAGTATACTGTCACACTCAATATGACAGTTTTTAAACATAACTCCTAAACAACACATGCGAAATTGCTAATAATGACTGGAGAAATGTATCTTTGTTAGTTTTACTAGAATAATGATATTGTGTACGGTTTGCAAAGACACAAGTTGGTTGTTTTACTCAATATGACTACATATGAAAGTTATATAAACATTACTCCAAAATTCAAACATGCAATATGTCTAAAAATGCCTGTAATATTGAATCTATGTGAGTTTTACCAGAATCGGGTATTTTGGTAAGGTTTACAAATACAAAAATTAGGTGTTACTCATAATGACAGTTTTACTGCCACATTCAATATGACAGTTATTTAAACATAACTCTTAAACCACACATGGGGCGGCGTGACGAAGTTGGTAGAGTGGCCGTGCCAGCAATCGGAGGGTTGCTGGTTACTGGGGTTCAATCCCCACCTTCTACCATCCTAGTCACGTCCGTTGTGTCCTTGGGCAAGACACTTCACCCTTGCTCCTGATGGCTGCTGGTTAGCGCCTTGCATGGCAGCTCCCGTCATCAGTGTGTGAATATGTGTGTGAATGAATGAATGTGGAAATACTGTCAAAGCGCTTTGAGTACCTTGAAGGTAGAAAAGGGCTATACAAGTATAACCCATTTATCATTTATTATTTTACATGTAAAATGGCTAATATTGCCTGGAAAATGTTTCTTTGTGAGTTTTACTGGAAAAAAAATATTTTGTAAGGTTTGTAAAGACACAAGTTAGTTTTTTTTACTCAATATGACAGTATAACTGTCATACTAAAAATGAAAATTATATAAACATAACTCCAAAAGCAAACATGCATTATGTCTAAAAATGCCTGTAATATTGTATTCATGTGAGTTGAACTAGAATCAGTTGTTTTTGTAAGGTTTGCAAATACAAAATATGGGTTTTTCGCACTATGACAGTATACTGTCAAACTCAATCTGACAGTTATTTAAACATAACTCCTAAACCACACATAAAAATGACTAATAATGCCTGGAGAAATGTATCTTTGTGAATTTTACTAGAAAAAATATATTTTGTAAGGTTTGCAAAGACACAAGTTAGTTGTTTTACTCAATATGACAGTATAACTGTCATACTAAATCCATCCATCCATCCATTTTCTTCCGCTTATCCGAGGTCGGGTTGTGGGGGCAGCAGCCTAAGCAGAGAAGCCCAGACTTCCCTCTCCCCAGCCACTTTGTCCAGCTCTTCTCGGGGGATCCCGAGGCATTCCCAGGCCAGCCGGGAGACATAGTCTTCCAAATGTGTCCTGGGTCTTCCCCGTGGCCTCCTGCCGGTCGGACTTGCCCTAACCACCTCCCGAGGGAGGCGTTCGGGTGGCATCCTGAGCAGATGCCCGAACTACCTCATCTGGCTCCTCTCAATGTGGAGGAGCAGCAGCTTTACTCTGAGTTCCTCCCGGATGACGGAGCTGCTCACCCTATCTCTAGGGAGAGACCCGCCACCCGGCGGAGGAAACTCATTTTGGCCGCTTGTACCCGTGATCTTGTCCTTTCGGTCATAACCCAAAGCTCATGACCATAGGTGAATTGGGAACGTATATCGACCGGTAAATTGAGAGCTTTGCCTTACGGCTCAGCTCCTTCTTCACCACAACGGATCGATACAGCGTCCTCATTACTGAAGATGCCGCACCGATCCGCCTGTGGATCTCACGATCCACTGTTCCCTCACTCATGAACAAGACTCCTAGGTTCTTGAACTCTTCCACTTGGGGCAAGATCTCCTCCCCAAATTGTAGATGGCACTCCACCCTTTTCCGGGCGAGAACCATGGACTCAGACTTGGAGGTGCTGATTCTCATCCCAGTCGCTTCACACTCGGCTGCGAACCGATCCAATGAGAGCTGAAGATCCTGGCCAGTTGTAGCCATCAGGACCACATTATCTGCAAAAAGCCTAGACCTAATACTGCAGCCACCAAACCGGATCCCCTCAACACCATGACTGCGCCTAGAAATTCTGTCCATAAAAGTTATGAACAGAATCGGTGACAAAGGGCAGCCTTGACGGAGTCCAACCCTCACTGGAAAGGGGTCCGACTTACTGCCGGCAATGCGGACCAAGCTCTGACACTGATCATACAGGGAGCGGCCCGCCACAATCAGACAGACCCATACTCTCTGAGCACTCCCCACAGGACTTCCCGGGATACGGTCGAATGCCTTCTCAGTCCACAAAGCACATGTAGACTGGTTAGGCAAACTCCCATGCACACTCAAGGACCCTGCCGAGAATATAGAGCAGGTCTAGAGTTCCATGACCAGGACGAAAACCACACTCTTCGTCCTGGATCCGAGGTTCGACTATCCGGCGTAGCCTCCTCTCCAGTACACATGAAAAGACCTTACCGGGAAGGCTGAGGAGTGTGATCCACGATAGTTGGAACACACCCTCCGGTTCCCCTTCTTAAAGAGAGGAACCACCACCCCGGTCTCCCAATCCAGAGGTACCGCCCCCAATGTCCACGCCATGTTGCAGAGTCTTGTCAACCAAGACAGCCCCACAGCATCGAGAGCCTTAAGGATTTCATTGCCACCGAGGAGCTTTTTAACTACCTCAGCAACTTCAGCCCCAGAAATAGGAGAACCCACCACAGATTCCCCAGGCACTGCTTAATCATAGGAAGACATGTTGGTGGGATTGAGGAGGTCTTTGAAGTATTCCCTCCACCGATCCACAACAGCGTTGAAGCCCCCCAGGAGAACAAGGGAATCACCAGAGGGAGCACTCTCCAGTACTCCCTCAAGGCAATCCAAATAAGTGGGTACTCTGAGCTGCTGTTTGGTGCGTAAACACAAACAACAGTCAGGACCCGTCCCCCAACCCGAAGGCGGAGGAAGCTACCATCTTGTCTACTGTGTTAAAGTCCAACGTGCAGGCCTTGAGCCGGTGGCAACAAGAATTGCCACCCCAGCCTGTCGCCTCTCATTGCTTGCAATGCCAGAGTGGAAGAGAGTCCGGCCCCTCTAGAGAGAACATGTTCCAGAGCCCTTGCTGTGCGTAGAAGTGAGTCCAACAATATCTAGCCGGAACTTCTCCTTCCCTCCCAGCGAGGTGACGTTCCACGTCTCAAGAGCTAGCTTATGTCGCCGATGATTGGACCGCCAAGTGCCCTGCCTTCGGCTGCTGCCCAGCTCACACTGCACCCGACCTCTATGACCCAGCCCATGAGTGGTGAGCCCATTGGAGGGGGGACCCACATTGCCTCTTCAAGCTGAGCCTGAGTCCCATGGGGACCAGGCGCTCGCCATCGTGCCCCACCTCTGGGCCTGGCTCCAGAGGGGATCCCCGGTGACCCGCGTCAGGGCGAGGAAAAATCGAGGTCCTCGATTTGTACTTCTCATAAAGGTCTTTGAGCTGCTTTTTGTCTGATCCCTCACCTAGGACCTGTTTGTCTGGGAGACCCTACCATGGGGCATAGAAGCCCAAGTACCGATGGATGGACGAGCGATAACCTGCTGCCACCTGGCCGCCGCAGCTAAATCCATCCTACTGGTGTGTTTTTCATAACAAGGTAATTCCCGTGCAATCAGAGTCACTTGTACCTTGATGTGTCATTTTCTGTTTGAATTGCTTTATATATATATTCATAATGTCCGAAATTAAATAGCGTCACAGTCAGCATCACAGACACTATCGTTGACCACATGTACCGCCGCATGCTAGCTAGCTAAGTTTTCTTCATTTTTGTCATAGTGATCATAATGTCATAGTCATCTCAAAAAGATGATAACTTGCAACATATGTGCTACGACTTGCAGCAATGTATTTGCGTATGTTAGACACATGCGAAGTCTCAGTTGAATGCCTAATGCATCGTTTAAGTGTGCTTTCCCTGAATGCACAAGAGTTTTTTCCAACTTCTCAGCCTTCAAAACTCACAGCCGTCACCATAAATATGGCAAGAGTAGGACTGATCTGTATAGCGCAGAAGGTTTACCTTGTAATATTGTCTCATGTAGAGCGAAGTGCGATGATATACGGGGCCTTCTACTGCATTTGAAAAGTCATATTACCGAAGGTAGGACAGTTACGTGCCCCTTCAGTCAATGTGAAAAAAGATTTACAGTCAAGTCTATTTTCACATCGCACGTGTCAAGGAAGCTCTACGGCTACACTGAACGAAGTTTGACTTGCTCAATAGAAATCCAAGCAGCTCCTGTGCAACACTGATGATGACTATTGTGATACGCAACTTGGGAATTCAGGATATTCCTGTTATGAAGACATGGAGGTCTACCCCGAAAAAAAAGATGAAGGTCAATTCCTCAGAAACGTAGCCTTGTTTTATATGAAGCTACAAGCGAAATTGCCACTTCCATCCTCTACTGTTCAAACCATCATTGATCACTAGCAAGAATTACATGACACAAATCAGTCACTTTTGCTGTCCAAACTTAAAGACAAGTTGACACTGCTTGGGCTTGATGAAGCCGCTGTAAGTACTGTGATTGATACCCTGAAAAGTGAGGATCTCCTCAGTGCCAACAATACACACACACTCAAAACTGACCATAAAAGAAAAACGTTTTACAAAAATAACTTTAAATATGTGGAGCCACTCCCAATTTGTCTTGGTCAGAATGAATCAGGCAAAGAATGTTTTCTACAATATGTGCCAGTGAAAAACACTGTTATCCTTAAAGTCTGTGAGGGAGCAAATACAGCAAGTAAAAACTAGAATCCAACCTGATAATGTTATTCATGATTTGTGGGATGGCACAAATATTTAAAAGAACATGCTGCTCAAAGACAGGACAGACAGCTTAGGCATAATTCTTTATCAAGATTCCTTTGAAGTGGCAAATCCACTAGGGTCTGGAAGGAAAAAGCACAAGATTGTCAACAAGCTGTCCCACCACTCTGGTCGCTTTGGTGTAGAACACATTAAAGCCTTCTACAGAAAGCTAGGAGTATCCAACAATGATTTCAAATTAGAAATTGTCACAGCTGATGAGGTGCTTAAAAAATTGAGCGCGCTCCACCCAAACAAGGCCACCGACCTTGATAATATTCCCTTCAGATTCCTCAGGGACTCTTCCTCCATCATCACGCACATAATAAACCTTTCAATTTCACACGGCCAAGTACGAAAATATTTTAAGACAACAAGAGTAACTCCCCTCTTTGAAAAAGGAAGCAAATTGGAACCTGGCAACTACCGACCTGTTTTTATTCTCAGTTCCATTTCGAAAGTAATGGAAACAATCGTTTATGAACAGGTTGATAGTTGCCTTGCCACTAATAAACTCATATACAAATTCCAATCCGGCTTCAGAACTAACCACTCCACTGACACATGCCTTCTCTATCTGACCGACCACATCAAACATGAGGTGGACGCGGGCAAACACTGCGGCATGGTCATGCTGGACCTTCAGAAGGCATTTGACAGCGTTCACCAGGCTATACTGTTGGATAAGCTCAGAGCAATCGGATTTAACAAAACCTCATCGAGCTGGATGCAATCTTACTTGAGGGGAGAGAACAGGTGGTAGAGGTGAACGGCACCATGCCCCCCCCTCTCAGTGAGGTGTGGAGTCCCCCAAGGCAGAATATTGGGGCCTTCACTGTTCCTAATATACATAAACAACTTGTCATTGGCATGCAACTGTGAATTGTTCTTGTTTGCGGATGACTCGGCCTTGCTGGTATCAGACAAGGGACAAGTCACAGGTGGAGAAAATCCTCACTGCTGAACTCTGCAGAACTTGCACCTGGCTCGCTGACAACTTGGGTAAAACGGAATCCATCCTGTTTGGGTCCCACATCAACCATAAGAAAGTCAATGACTTCACTATAAAAGTGGGTGTCATTGTTATCACCAGGAAGGATGAGGTCACCTACCTAGGTTCCATTCTAGAGGCTAATCTTTCCTGCGATAAAATGGCAACCAAGCTAATCAAAAAGGTCAACCAACGAACGAGATTTCTCCGTAGAATCTCCTCTCTGGTCAACAAAAGCACCATGAGGATTCTGGCGGGAACTCTCGTTCAACCCTTTTTCGATAACGCATGCACCTCCTGGTACCCTAGCACCTCCAAAACCCTCAATTCTAAACTCCAAACATCCCAGAACAAGCAAGTCAGATTACTTCTAGACCTCCACCCCAGATCCCACCTCAGCCCACTTCTCAAAAGTGGGCTGGCTCAGGGTGGAGGACAGAGTAAAACAACTTGCACTGAGCCTAGTCTATAAAATCCGCTACACTTCCCTGATACCGAAGTACATGTCAAACTACTTCCTTAACGTTAATGACCGCCATAACCGCAACACCAGGGGGAGCTCCACTAACCACATTAAACCCAGATTCCGATCTAATAAAGGTCTTAACTCATTCTCTTTCTATGCCACATCAATGTGGAATGCGCTCCCAACAGGTATAAAAGAAAGGGCATCTCTATCCTCCTTCAAAACCGCAATAAAAGTACACCTCCAGGCAGCTACAACCCTAAACTAACACCCTCCCGGATTGTTAATAATCAAATGTAAACAATCAAATGCAGATACTTTTGCTTATGCCTTCTGAGCTCTCTCTCTCTCTCTCTCTATGTCCACTACTTGCTGTACATATCCTACCAAGTCAGACCTACAATGTTCCAATATCAATTTCTCTGTTCTCAATTGTTGATGACTGATGATAACAACCAAACTTAACACCCCCCTCCCCCTCCACACCCCGGATTGTAAATAATGTAAATAATTCAATGTGATTATCTTGTGTGATGACTGTATTATGATAATAGTATATATATGGTAGTGTATATCTGTATCATGAATCAATTTAAGTGGATCCCGACTTCAACAAGTTGAAAAACTTATTTGGGTGTTACCATTTAGTGGTCAATTGTACGGAATATGTACTTCACTGTGCAACCTACTAATAAAAGTCGCAATCAATCAATCAATCAAAGTCCGGCCTTCATGCCAAGAGCCTAAATCTCTAATGTGAGTGACTTCATTAGATACTTTGCTCGCCGGGAAATAGTAGCAACAGGACTACTGCAATTTAACGACAAGCCTCAAAATTTCAGAGCTTGGAAACGCTCCTTTAAAAATGCAATACATGGATTAGATTTAACAACAAGTGAGGAGATGGACTTGATGTTAAAGTGGCTTGGCAAAGAATCCTCTGAACACGTAGAACAAATTAGAGCCATACACATTAACAACCCAACCAAAGGTCTCAATATGATGTGGGACAGGCTTGAGCAATGTTATGGCTCAGTTGAAGGGATTGAGGATACACTCTTCAAAAGAATTGATATGTTCCCCAAAATCACATCCAAAGACTACACAAAACTAAGGAAGTTAGTGACCTGCTCATGGAAATGCAGAGTGCTAAAGCTGAATTGAGACCTTCCTGGTCTTGCGTTTTTGGATACCGCAAGAGGACTAAATCCAATTGTGCAGAAACTTCCCTTCAATTTGCAAGAAAGGTGGATCACAGTAGGAGCTAAATACAAATGCACACAACGTGTCCCCTTCCCACCATTCCAAGAAGCTAACTCAAGAAATGACCCAAGCTTTAACTTTACATCGTTCCCTGACGTACCCCAACTCGACAAACTGCCTTGGAGAGCATATAAACAAAAATAAATGTCAATGCACAAAACTGATGTTGTCTCCAGTTACAATTTAGATACACAAAGAACGGCAAACAAAGCTGTTAACAGCGACAAGCTTTGCCCAATTCACATGAAACCTCATCCCCTCTCGAAGTGCAGATCATTTCGAATGAAAACACTCGATGATCGAAAAGCATTCTTAAAAGAGGACCACATTTGCTTCAAATGCTGTTCTTCATCTACACACAATGCAAAAAACTGTATGGTCAAGATACAGTGCTCTGAGTGTTTTGATGAAAAACACTGCACTGCTCTTCACCCAGGACCAGCACCCTGGTTTAAAGAAACTGAACCTGCAGCAGAGTATGGCGGGGAGAGTGACTCCGCTAAGTCGGAGGAGATCACGTCCAAGTGCACACAGGTTTGTGGCGTGAACGAAGCAGGCAGATCCTGCTCTAAAATTAGTCTTGTTAAAGTGTACCCAGCAGGCCATCCTGAACAAGCAGTAAGGCTCTATGCCATCCATGATGAACAAAGTAACAGGTCGTTAGTATGTCCTGAGTTTTTTTAATTGTTCAATGACCGTGGCCCTAGTTCCCCTTACTCACTAAGGACATGTGCTGGTACTAAAAAAGCAATGGACAGGAGAGCTACAGGATATGTAGTGGCAGCCTTGGATGGTTCAGTCCACATCCCATTGCCTAGCCTCATTGAATGTATAAATATCCCAAACGATAGAGATGAAATTCCCATACCCAGTGCAGCTATGCAACACAGTCACCTAAAGTCAGTAGCTCACCTTATCCCTGACCTGGACTGGATGTTATTAGAGTTCACAAAGTCCATAAACAGATAAGTGGCCTTAACAACGCACCCTATGCACAAAAATTGGTCCTCGGGTGGATCATAGTAGGAAACGTGTGTTTAGGTGATGTCCACAAAACTCTCGCTGTGAAGACGCTTTTTCACAAATACAACTGAGAAGGGGCGTCCTACAATGTTTGAGCCATGTCCCAATGTATTTAATGTAATAGCGAGACATTGTGAGCTACAAGTTCCATTCAGCTTCAGCACTCAACTTGTGGATAGCGCTTGTGAACCTGATCATTTAGGATGTAATGTGTTCAAACAAACCAGGCATGACAATTACATCGCACCCTCCATTCAGGACAAAGCCTTCTTGAAAATAATGGAAGAAGGATACAGACAAGAGCTGGACAGTTCCATTACAATTCAAGTCGCCACGTCAAAAACTCCTTAACAACAGAATTTCACCATTTAATTACAGTAACCTAATGGCAGCTAATGGTTCCAGTATAAAACTGTTTTTTTAAAAACTGCTATGCAGTATGAATACATTTGCATAGCCGTTTTTAAAAACAGTTGTATACTGGAACCATTAGCTGCCAGTAGGTTACTGTAATTAAATGGTGAAATTTCTTACAATGTGAGATAATGTGAAAAAAGCAATAAAAAATGATTCAAACAACTCCTAAACCAAACATGCAAAATGTCTAAAAATGCCTGTAATATTGAACATATGTGAGTTTCACTAGAATCAGTTGATTTTGTAAGGTTTGCAAATACAAATATTAGATTTTAAACATAATGACAGTATAACTGCCACGCTCAATATGAAACCACACATGAAAATTGTCTAATAATTAATTAAGAAATGTATCTTTGTGAGTTTTACTAGAAACATTTTCTTTTGTAAGGGTTGCAAACACAAAAGTTATTTTTTTTTACTCAATATGACAGTAAAACTGCCACGCTCAATATGTCAGTTATTTAAACATAACTCCTAAACTACACATTAAAAATGGCTAATAATGCCTCAAATAATGCATTCTTGTGAGTTTTAATCGAAACATATGCTTTTTTAAGGCTTGCAAACACAAAAAGTAGTTTTTTACTCAATATGACAATAATGTTCTTAGAATCCTGAGATAATGCGAAAAAAGCAATAAAAATGTATTCAATCATAATTCCTAAACCAAACATGCAACTTGTCTAAAAATGCCTGTAATATTGAATCCATGTGAGTTTTACTAGAATCAGATAATTTTTTGTAAGGTTTGCAAATACAAAAATTAGGTTTTACTCACTATGACAGTATACTGTCACACGCAATATGAGAGTTATTAAACATAACTAATAAACCACCCATGCAAAATGGCTAAAAATGTCTGAAATTATGCATCATTGGGAGTTTTACTCCAAACATATGCTTTTTTACGGCCTGCACACACAAAAAGTAATTTTTTACTCAATATGACTGTAATTTTCTTAGAATCCTGAGATAATGCAAAATAAGCAATACAAATTTATTCAAGCATAACTCCTAAACAACAGATCCAAAAGGGCTAATAATACCTGGAGATATGTATCTTTGTCAGTTTTACTAGAAAAATAATGTTTTGTAAGGATTGCAAAGACACAAGTTAGTTTTTTTTATTCAATATGACAGTATAACTGTCATACTAAATATGAAAGTTATATAAAAATGACTCCAAAACCAAACATGCATTATGTCTAAAAATGCCTGTAATATGGAATATATGTGAGTTTTACCAGAATCGGGTATTTTGGTAAGGTTTACAAATAAAAAATTATGTTTTACTCATAATGACAGTATAACTGCCACAAACAATATGACAGTTTTTTCAAACATAACTCCTTAACCACAAATGCAAAATGGCTAATATTGCCTGGAGAAATGTAACTTTGTGAGTTTTACTGGAAAAAACATATTTTGTAAGGTTTGCAAAAACAGAAAGTAGTTTTTTACTCAATATGACAATTATGTTCCTAGAATCCTGAGATAATGCGAAAAAAGCAATAAAAATGTATTCCATCATAATTCCTAAACCAAACATGCAAGATGTCTAAAAATGAATTAAGAAATGTATCTTCTTTTGTAAGGTTTGCAAACACACAAGTTAATTCTTTTTACTAATATGACAGTTTAACTGCCACGCTATATGTAAGTTATTTAAACATAACTCCTAAACTACACATGAAAAAAGGCTAATAATGCCTCAAATAATGCATTCTTGTGAGTTTTGCTCGAAACATATGCTTTTTTAAGGCTTGCAAACACAAAAAGTAGTTTTTTACTCAATATGACAATAATGTTCTTAGAATCCTGAGATAATGCGAAAAAAGCAATACAAATGTATTCAATCATAATTCCTAAACCAAACATGCAACTTGTCTAAAAATGCCTGTAATATTGAATCCATGTGAGTTTTACTAGAATACGTTGTTTTTGTAAGGTTTGCAAATACAAAAATTAGGTTTTACTCACTATGACAGTATACTGTCACACTCAATATGACAGTTATTAAACATAACTAGTAAACCACACATGCAAAATGGCTAATAATGCCTTAAATAATGCATCATTGGGAGTTTTACTCTAAACATATGCTTTTTTAAGGCTTGCAAAAACAAAAAGTAGTTTTTTACTCAATATGACAGTAATGTTCTTGGAATCCTGAGATAATGCGAAAAAAGCAATAAAAATGTATTCAAACATATATCCTAAACAACACATGCAAAATGGCTAATAAAGCCTAGAGACATGTATCTTTGTTAGTTTTACTAGAAAAACGATCTTTTGTAAGGTTTGCAAAGACACAAGTTAGTTTTTTTAATTCAATACGACAGTATAACTGTCATACAGAATATGAAAGTTATTTGAACATAACTCCAAAACCAACTATGCTATCCGTCTAAAAAGGCCTGTAATACATGTGAGTTTTACGAGAAACAGTTTTTTTGTAAGGTTTGCAAATACAAAAATTAGGTTTTACTCACTATGACAGTATACTGTCACATTTAATATGACAGTTTTTAAACATAACTCCTAAACAACACATGCGAAATTGCTAATAATGACTGGAGAAATGTATCTTTGTTAGTTTTACTAGAATAATGATATTTTGTAGAGTTTGCAAAGACAGAAGTTGGTCTTTTTACTCAATATGACTACATATGAAAGTTATATAAACATTACTCCAAAATTCAAACATGCAATATGTCTAAAAATGCCTGTAATATTGAATCTATGTGACTTTTTCCAGAATCGGGTATTTTGATAAAGTTCACAAATACAAAAATTAGGTGTTACTCATAATGACAAGTTTACTGCCACATTCAATATGACAGTTATTTAAACATAACTCTTAAACCACACGTGTAAAATGGCTAATATTGCCTGGAAAATGTATCTTTGTGAGTTTTACTGAAAAAAATATTTTGTTAGGTTTGTAAAGACACAAGTTAGTTTTTTTTACTCAATATGACAGTATATAATTGTCATACTAAATATGAACGTTATATAAACATAACTCCAAAAGCAAACATGCATTATGTCTAAAAATGCCTGTAATATTGTATTCATGTGAGTTTAACTAGAATCAGTTGTTTTTGTAAGGTTTGCAAATACAATATATGGGTTTTTCTTAATATGACAGTATACTGTCACACTCAATCTGACAGTTATTTAAACATAACTCCTAAACCACACATGCAAAACGGCTAATAATGCCTGGAGAAATGTATCTTTGTGAGTTTTACTAGAAAAAATATATTTTGTAAGGTTTGCAAAGACACAAGTTAGTTGTTTTACTCAATATGACAGTATAACTGTCATACTAAATCCATCCATCCATCCATTTTCTTCCGCTTATCCGAGGTCGGGTTGCAGGGGCAGCAGCCTAAGCAGAGAAGCCCAGACTTCCCTCTCCCCAGCCACTTTGTCCAGCTCTTCTCGGGGGATCCCGAGGCATTCCCAGGCCAGCCGGGAGACATAGTCTTCCAAATGTGTCCTGGGTCTTCCCCGTGGCCTCCTGCCGGTCGGACTTGCCCTAAACACCTCCCGAGGGAGGCGTTCGGGTGGCATCCTGAGCAGATGTCCGAACCACCTCATCTGGCTCCTCTCAATGTGGAGGAGCAGCAGCTTTACTCTGAGTTCCTCCCGGATGACGGAGCTTCTCACCCTATCTCTAGGGAGAGACCCGCCACCCGGCGGAGGAAACTCATTTCGGCCGCTTGTACCCGTGATCTTGTCCTTTCGGTCATAACCCAAAGCTCATGACCATAGGTGAATTGGGAACGTAGATCGACCGGTAAATTGAGAGCTTTGCCTTACGGCTCAGCTCCTTCTTCACCACAACGGATCGATACAGCGTCCTCATTACTGAAGATGCCGCACCGATCCGCCTGTGGATCTCACGATCCACTGTTCCCTCACTCGTGAACAAGACTCCTAGGTTCTTGAACTCTTCCACTTGGGGAAAGATCTCCTCCCCAACCTGTAGATGGCACTCCACCCTTTTACGGGCGAGAACCATGGACTCAGACTTGGAGGGGCTGATTCTCATCCCAGTCGCTTCACACTCTGCTGCGAACCGATACAATGAGAGCTGAAGATCCTGGCCAGTTGAAGCCATCAGGACCACATTATCTGCAAAAAGCAGAGACCTAATCCTGCAGCCAACAAACCGGATCCCCTCAACACCATGACTGCGCCAAGAAATTCTGTCCATAAAAGTTATGAACAGTATCGGTGACAAAGGGCAGCCTTGGCGGAGTCCAACCATCACTGGAAAGGGGTCCGACTTACTGCCGGCAAAGCGGAAACAAGCTCTGACACTGATCATACAGGGAGCGACCCGCCACAATCAGACAGTCCGATACCCCATACTCTCTGAGCACTCCCCACAGGACTTCCCGGGATAGGGTCGAATGCCTTCTCAGTCCACAAAGCACATGTAGACTGGTTAGGCAAACTCCCATGCACACTCAACGACCCTGTGGAGAATACAGAGCTGGTCTAGAGTTCCACGACCAGGACGAAAACCACACTGTTTGTCCTGGATCCGAGGTTCGACTATCCGGCGTAGCCTCCTCTCCAGTACACATGAAAAGACCTTACCGGGAAGGCTGAGGAGTGTGTTCCACGATAGTTGGAACACACCCTCCGGTTCCCCTTCTTACAGAGAGGAACCACCACCCCGGTCTCCCAATCCAGAGGTACCGCCCCCAATGTCCACGCCATGTTGCAGAGTCTTGTCAACCAAGACAGCCCCACAGCATCCAGAGCCACCGAGGAGCTTTTTAACTACCTCAGCAACCTCAGCCCCAGAAATAGGAGAACCCACCACAGATTCCCTAGGCACTGCTTAATCATAGGAAGACATGTTGGTGGGATTGAGGAGGTCTTCGAAGTATTCCCTCCACCGATCCACAACAGCCGCAGTAGAGGTCAGCAGCACACATTACACGGTGTTGACGGTAAATAAGCTCTTTCTTCAGTTTGACGGCTTCCCTCACTGCTGGTGTCCACCAGCGGGTTCTAAGATTACCGCCACGACATGCACCAAACACCTTGAGGCCACAGCTCCAATCAGCCGCCTTGACAAGAGAGGCACGGAAAATGGTCCAGCACCTCCCTCGTGACATGTTCAAAGTTCTTCCGGAGGTGGGAATTGAAACTCTCTCTGACAGGAGACTCTGCTAGGCGTTCCCAGCAGACCCTCACAATGCATTTGGCCTGGATCCTCCCCCACCATCGGAGCCAGCTCACCACCAGGTGGTGATCGGTAGAAAGCTCTGCCCCTCTCGTCACCCGAGTGTCCAAAACATGAGGCCGCAAATCCGATGACACAACTACAAAGTCAATCATGGAACTGCGGCCGAGGGTGTCCTGGTGCCAAGTGCACATATGGACACCCTTATGTTTGAACATTGTGTTTGTTATGGACAATCCGTGACGAGTACAAAAGTCCAATAACAAAGCACCACTTGGGTACAGATCCGGGTGGCCATTTTTCCCAATCACGCCTCTCCAGGTTTCACTGTCGTTGCCAACATGAGCGTTGAAGCCCCCCAGCAGAACAAGGGAATCACCCGAGGGAGCACTCTCCAGTACTCCTTCAAGGGAATCCAAAGAAGCGGGTACTCTGAGCTGCTGTTTGGTGCGTAAACACAAACAACAGTCAGGACCCGTCCCCCAACCCGAAGGCGGAGAAAGCTACCATCTCGTCTACTGTGTTAAAGTCCAATGTGCAGGCTTTGAGCCGGGGCCTGTCGCTCTCATTGCTTGCAATGCCAGAGTGGAAGAGAGTACGGCCCCTCTAAGAGAACAGGTTCCAGATCCCTTGCTGTGCGTAGAAGTGAGTCCAACTATATCTACCTGGAACTTCTCCTTCCCTCCCAGCGAGGTAACGTTCCACGTCTCAAGAGCTAGCTTATGTCGCCGATGATTGGACCGCCAAGTGCCCTGCCTTCGGCTGCTGCCCAGCTCACACTGCACCCGACCTCTATGACCCAGCCCATGAGTGGTGAGCCCTTTGGAGGGGGGACCCACATTGCCTCTTCGAGCTGAGCCTGAGTCCCATTGGGACAGGCCCGGCCACCAGGCGCTCGCCATCGTGCCCCTTCTCTGGGCCTGGCTCCAGAGGGGAGCCCCGATGACCCGCGTCAGGGCGAGGAAAAATCTAGGTCCTCGATTTGTACTTCTCATAAAAGTCTTTGAGCTGCTTTTTGTCTGATCCCTCACCTAGGACCTGTTTGTCTGGGAGACCCTACCAGGGGGCATAGAAGCCCAATACCGATGGATGGACGAGCGTAATATTGTATCTATGTGAGTTTTACTAGAATCCGTTTTTTTGTAAGGTTTGCAAATAGAAAAATTAGGTTTTACTCACTATGACAGTATACTGTCACACTCAATATGACAGTTTTTAAACATAACTCCTAAACAACACATGCGAAATTGCTAATAATGACTGGAGAAATGTATCTTTGTTAGTTTTACTAGAATAATGATATTTTGTACGGTTTGCAAAGACACAAGTTGGTTGTTTTACTCAATATGACTACATATGAAAGTTATATAAACATTACTCCAAAATTCAAACATGCAATATGTCTAAAAATGCCTGTAATATTGAATCTATGTGAGTTTTACCAGAATCGGGTATTTTGGTAAGGTTTACAAATACAAAAATTAGGTGTTACTCATAATGACAGTTTTACTGCCACATTCAATATGACAGTTATTTAAACATAACTCTTAAACCACACATGGGGCGGCGTGACGAAGTTGGTAGAGTGGCCGTGCCAGCAATCGGAGGGTTGCTGGTTACTGGGGTTCAATCCCCACCTTCTACCATCTTAGTCACGTCCGTTGTGTCCTTGGGCAAGACACTTCACCCTTGCTCCTGATGGCTGCTGGTTAGCGCCTTGCATGGCAGCTCCCGCCGTCAGTGTGTGAATGTGTGTGTGAATGGGTGAATGTGGAAATACTGTCAAAGCGCTTTGAGTACCTTGAAGGTAGAAAAGCGCTATACAAGTATAACCCATTTATCATTTATTATTTTACATGTAAAATGGCTAATATTGCCTGGAAAATTTATCTTTGTGAGTTTTACTGAAAAAAAAATATTTTGTAAGGTTTGTAAAGACACAAGTTAGTTTTTTTTACTCAATATGACAGTATAACTGTCATACTAAAAATGAAAGTTATATAAACATAACTCCAAAAGCAAACATGCATTATGTCTAAAAATGCCTGTAATATTGTATTCATGTGAGTTGAACTAGAATCAGTTGTTTTTGTAAGGTTTGCAAATACAAAATATGGGTTTTTCGCACTATGACAGTATACTGTCAAACTCAATCTGACAGTTATTTAAACATAACTCCTAAACCACACATGAAAATGACTAATAATGCCTGGAGAAATGTATCTTTGTGAGTTTTACTAGAAAAAATATATTTTGTAAGGTTTGCAAAGACACAAGTTAGTTGTTTTACTCAATATGACAGTATAACTGTCATACTAAATCCATCCATCCATCCATTTTCTTCCGCTTATCCGAGGTCGGGTTGCAGGGGCAGCAGCCTAAGCAGAGAAGCCCAGACTTCCCTCTCCCCAGCCACGTTGTCCAGCTCTTCTCGGGGGATCCCGAGGCATTCCCAGGCCAGCCGGGAGACATAGTCTTCCAAATGTGTCCTGGGTCTTCCCCGTGGCCTCCTGCCGGTCGGACTTGCCCTAAACACCTCCCGAGGGAGGCGTTCGGGTGGCATCCTGAGCAGATGCCCGAACCACCTCATCTGGCTCCTCTCAATGTGGAGGAGCAGCAGCTTTAACCTGAGTTCCTCCCGGATGACGGAGCTTCTCACCCTATCTCTAGGGAGAGACCCGCCACCCGGCGGAGGAAACTCATTTCGGCTGCTTGTACCCGTGATCTTGTCCTTTCGGTCATAACCCAAAGCTCATGACCATAGGTGAATTGGGAACGTAGATCGACCGGTAAATTGAGAGCTTTGCCTTACGGCTCAGCTCTTTATTCACCACAACGGATCGATACAGCGTCCTCATTACTGAAGATGCCGCACCGATCCGCCTGTGGATCTCACGATCCACTGTTCCCTCACTCGTGAACAAGACTCCTAGGTTCTTGAACTCTTCCACTTGGGGCAAGATCTCCTCCCCAAACTGTAGATGGCACTCCACCCTTTTCCGGGCGAGAACCATGGACTCAGACTTGGAGGTGCTGATTCTCATCCCAGTCGCTTCACACTCGGCTGCGAACCGATCCAATGAGAGCTGAAGATCCTGGCCAGTTGTAGCCATCAGGACCACATTATCTGCAAAAAGCAGAGACCTAATACTGCAGCCACCAAACCGGATCCCATCAACACCATGACTGCGCCTAGAAATTCTGTCCATAAAAGTTATGAACAGAATCGGTGACAAAGGGCAGCCTTGGCGGAGTCCAACCCTCACTGGAAAGGGGTCCGACTTACTGCCGGCAATGCGGACCAAGCTCTGACACTGATCATACAGGGAGCGACCCGCCACAATCAGACAGACCCATACTCTCTGAGCACTCCCCACAGGACTTCCCGGGATACGATCGAATGCCTTCTCAGTCCACAAAGCACATGTAGACTGGTTAGGCAAACTCCCATGCACACTCAAGGACCCTGCCGAGAATATAGAGCTGGTCTAGAGTTCCACGACCAGGACGAAAACCACACTGTTCGTCCTGGATCCGAGGTTCGACTATCCGGCGTAGCCTCCTCTCCAGTACACATGAAAAGACCTTACCGGGAAGGCTGAGGAGTGTGATCCACGATAGTTGGAACACACCCTCCGGTTCCCCTTCTTACAGAGAGTAACCACCACCCCGGTCTCCCAATCCAGAGGTACGGCCCCCAATGTCCACGCCATGTTGCAGAGTCTTGTCAACCAAGACAGCCCCACAGCATCCAGAGCCACCGAGGAGCTTTTTTGAACTACCTCAGCAACTTCAGCCCCAGAAATAGGAGAACCCACCACAGATTCCCCAGGCACTGCTTAATCATAGGAAGACATGTTGGTGGGATTGAGGAGGTCTTCGAAGTATTCCCTCCACCGATCCACAACAGCCGCAGTAGAGGTCAACAGCACACATTACACGGTGTTGACAGTAAATTGCTCTCCCCCAACCCCACCCCCCCAGATAGGCTCTTTCTCATTGCTGGTGTCCACCAGCGGGTTCTAAGATTACCGCCACGACATGCACCAAATACCTTGAGGCCACAGCTCCAATCAGCCGCCTCGACAAGAGAGGCACGGAAAATGGTCCAGCACCTCCCTCGTGACATGTTCAAAGTTCTTCCGGAGGTGGGAATTGAAACTTTCTCTGACAGGAGACTCTGCGAGGCGTTCCCAGCTGACCCTCACAATGCATTTGGGCCTGCCAGGTCTATCCGGCATCCTCCCCCACCATCGGAGCCAGCTCACCACCAGGTGGTGATCGGTAGAAAGCTCTGCCCCTCTCGTCACCCGAGTGTCCAAAACATGAGGCCGCAAATCCGATGACACAACTACAAAGTCAATCATGGAACTGCGGCCGAGGGTGTCCTGGTGCCAAGTTCACATATGGACACCCTTATGTTTGAACATTGTGTTTGTTATGTACAATCCGTGACGAGTACAAAAGTCCAATAACAAAGCACCACTTGGGTTCAGATCCGGGTGGCCATTTTTCCCAATCACGCCTCTCCAGGTTTCACTGTCGTTGCCAACATGAGCGTTGAAGCCCCCCAGCAGAACAAGGGAATCACCCGAGGGAGCACTCTCCAGTACTCCCTCAAGGCAATCCAAAGAAGTGGGTACTCTGAGCTGCTGTTTGGTGCGTAAACACAAACAACAGTCAGGACCCGTCCCCCAACCCGAAGGCGGAGGAAGCTACCATCTCGTCTACTGTGTTAAAGTCCAACGTGCAGGCTTTGAGCCGTTGGCAACAATAATTGCCTCCCCAGCCTGTCGCCTCTCATTGCTTGCAATGCCAGAGTGGAAGAGAGTCAGGCCCCTCTAGAGAGAACATGTTCCAGAGCCCTTGCTGTGCATAGAAGTGAGTCCAACAATATCTAGCCGGAACTTCTCCTTCCTTTCCAGCGAGGTGACGTTCCACGTCTCAAGAGCTAGCTTATGTCGCCGATGATTGGACCGCCAAGTGCCCTGCCTTCGGCTGCTGCCCAGCTCACACTGCACCCGATCTCTATGACCCAGCCCATGAGTGGTGAGCCCATTGGAGGGGGGACCCACATTGCCTCTTCGAGCTGAGCCTGAGTCCCATGGGGACAGGCCCGGCCACCAGGCGCTTGCCATCGTGCCCCACCTCTGGGCCTGGCTCCAGAGTGGAGCCCCGGTGACCCGCGTCAGGGCGAGGAAAAATCTAGGTCCTCGATTAGTACTTCTCATAAAGGTCTTTGAGCTGCTTTTTGTCTGATCCCTCACCTAGGACCTGTTTGTCTGGGAGACCCTACCAGGGGGCATAGAAGCCCAAGTACCGATGGATGGACGAGCGATAACCTGCTGCCACCTGTCCGCCGCAGCTAAAACCATCCTACTGGTGTGTTTTTGATAACAAGGTAATTTCCGTGCAATCAGAGTCACTTGTACCTTGATGTGTCATTTTCTGTTTGAATTGCTTTATATATATATTTATAAAGTCCGAAATTAAATAGCGTCACAGTCAGCATCACAGACACTATCGTTGACCACATGTACCGCCGCATGCTAGCTAGCTAAGTTTTCTTCATTTTTGTCATAGTCATCTCAAAAAGATGATAACTTGCAACATATGTGCTACGACTTGCAGCAATGTATTTGCGTATGTTAGACACATGCGAAGTCTCAGTTGAATGCCTAATGCATCGTTTAAGTGTGCTTTCCCTGAATGCACAAGAGTTTTTTCCAACTTCTCAGCCTTCAAAACTCACAGCCGTCACCATAAATATGGCAAGAGTAGGACTGATCTGTATAGCGCAGAAGGTTTACCTTGTAATATTGTCTCATGTAGAGCGAAGTGCGATGATATACGGGGCCTTCTCCTGCATTTGAAAAGTCATTTTACCGAAGGTAGGACAGTTACGTGCCCCTTCAGTCAATGTGAAAAAAGACTAGGGTCTGGAAGGAAAAAGCACAAGATTGTCAACAAGCTGTCCCACCACTCTGGTCGCTTTGGTGTAGAACACATTAAAGCCTTCTACAGAAAGCTAGGAGTATCCAACAATGATTTCAAATTAGAAATTGTCACAGCTGATGAGGTGCTTAAAAAATTGAGCGCGCTCCACCCAAACAAGGCCACCGACCTTGATAATATTCCCTTCAGATTCCTCAGGGACTCTTCCTCCATCATCACGCACATAATAAACCTTTCAATTTCACACGGCCAAGTACGAAAATATTTTAAGACAACAAGAGTAACTCCCCTCTTTGAAAAAGGAAGCAAATTGGAACCTGGCAACTACCGACCTGTTTTTATTCTCAGTTCCATTTCGAAAGTAATGGAAACAATCGTTTATGAACAGGTTGATAGTTGCCTTGCCACTAATAAACTCATATACAAATTCCAATCCGGCTTCAGAACTAACCACTCCACTGACACATGCCTTCTCTATCTGACCGACCACATCAAACATGAGGTGGACGCGGGCAAACACTGCGGCATGGTCATGCTGGACCTTCAGAAGGCCTTTGACAGCGTTCACCAGGCTATACTGTTGGATAAGCTCAGAGCAATCGGATTTAACAAAACCTCATCGACCTGGATGCAATCTTACTTGAGGGGAGAGAACAGGTGGTAGAGGTGAACGGCACCATGCCCCCCCCCCCCTCTCAGTGAGGTGTGGAGTCCCCCAAGGCAGAATATTGGGGCCTTCACTGTTCCTAATATACATAAACAACTTGTCATCGGCATGCAACTGTGAATTGTTCTTGTTTGCGGATGACTCGGCCTTGCTGGTATCAGACAAGGGACAAGTCACAGGTGGAGAAAATCCTCAGTGCTGAACTCTGCAGAACTTGCACCTGGCTCGCTGACAACAAGCTATCCATACACTTGGGTAAAACGGAATCCATCCTGTTTGGGTCCCACATCAACCATAAGAAAGTCAATGACTTCACTATAAAAGTGGGTGTCATTGTTATCACCAGGAAGGATGAGGTCACCTACCTAGGTTCCATTCTAGAGGCTAATCTTTCCTGCGATAAAATGGCAACCAAGCTAATCAAAAAGGTCAACCAATGAACGAGATTTCTCTGTAGAATCTCCTCTCTGGTCAACAAAAGCACCATGAGGATTCTGGCGGGAACTCTCGTTCAACCCTTTTTCGATAACGCATGCACCTCCTGGTACCCTAGCACCCCCAAAACCCTCAATTCTAAACTCCAAACATCCCAGAACAAGCAAGTCAGATTACTTCTAGACCTCCACCCCAGATCCCACCTCAGCCCACTTCTCAAAAGTGGGCTGGCTCAGGGTGGAGGACAGAGTAAAACAACTTGCACTGAGCCTAGTCTATAAAATCCGCTACACTTCCCTGATACCGAAGTACATGTCAAACTACTTCCTTAACGTTAATGACCGCCATAACCGCAACACCAGGGGGAGCTCCACTAACCACATTAAACCCAGATTCCGATCTAATAAAGGTCTTAACTCATTCTCTTTCTATGCCACATCAATGTGGAATGCGCTCCCAACAGGTATAAAAGAAAGGGCATCTCTATCCTCCTTCAAAACCGCAATAAAAGTACACCTCCAGGCAGCTACAACCCTAAACTAACACCCTCCCGGATTGTTAATAATCAAATGTAAACAATCAAATGCAGATACTTTTGCTTATGCCTTCTGAGCTCTCTCTCTCTCTCTCTCTCTCTATGTCCACTACTTGCTGTACATATCCTACCAAGTCAGACCTACAATGTTCCAATATCCATTTCTCTGTTCTCAATTGTTGATGACTGATGATAACAACCAAACTTAACACCCCCCTCCCCCTCCACACCCCGGATTGTAAATAATGTAAATAATTCAATGTGATTATCTTGTGTGATGACTGTATTATGATAATAGTATATATATGGTAGTGTATATCTGTATCATGAATCAATTTAAGTGGATCCCGACTTCAACAAGTTGAAAAACGTATTTGGGTGTTACCATTTAGTGGTCAATTGTACGGAATATGTACTTCACTGTGCAACCTACTAATAAAAGTCGCAATCAATCAATCAATCAAAGTCCGGCCTTCATGCCAAGAGCCTAAATCTCTAATGTGAGTGACTTCATTAGATACTTTGCTCGCCGGGAAATAGTAGCAACAGGACTACTGCAATTTAACGACAAGCCTCAAAATTTCAGAGCTTGGAAACGCTCCTTTAAAAATGCAATAAATGGATTAGATTTAACAACAAGTGAGGAGATGGACTTGATGTTAAAGTGGCTTGGCAAAGAATCCTCTGAACACGTAGAACAAATTAGAGCCATACACATTAACAACCCAACCAAAGGTCTCAATATGATGTGGGACAGGCTTGAGCAATGTTATGGCTCAGTTGAAGGGATTGAGGATACACTCTTCAAAAGAATTGATATGTTCCCCAAAATCACATCCAAAGACTACACAAAACTAAGGAAGTTAGTGACCTGCTCATGGAAATGCAGAGTGCTAAAGCTGAATTGAGACCTTCCTGGTCTTGCGTTTTTGGATACCGCAAGAGGACTAAATCCAATTGTGCAGAAACTTCCCTTCAATTTGCAAGAAAGGTGGATCACAGTAGGAGCTAAATACAAATGCACACAACGTGTCCCCTTCCCACCATTCCAAGAAGCTAACTCAAGAAATGACCCAAGCTTTAACTTTACATCGTTCCCTGACGTACCCAAACTCGACAAACTGCCATGGAGAGCATATAAACAAAAATAAATGTCAATGCACAAAACTGATGTTGTCTCCAGTTACAATTTAGATACACAAAGAACGGCAAACAAAGCTGTTAACAGCGACAAGCTTTGCCCAATTCACATGAAACCTCATCCCCTCTCGAAGTGCAGATCATTTCGAATGAAAACACTCGATGATCGAAAAGCATTCTTAAAAGAGGACCACATTTGCTTCAAATGCTGTTCTTCATCTACACACAATGCAAAAAACTGTATGGTCAAGATACAGTGCTCTGAGTGTCTTGATGAAAAACACTGCACTGCTCTTCACCCAGGACCAGCACCCTGGTTTAAAGAAACTGAACCTGCAGCAGAGTATGGCGGGGAGAGTGACTCCGCTAAGTCGGAGGAGATCACGTCCAAGTGCACACAGGTTTGTGGCGTGAACGAAGCAGGCAGATCCTGCTCTAAAATTAGTCTTGTTAAAGTGTACCCAGCAGGCCATCCTGAACAAGCAGTAAGGCTCTATGCCATCCATGATGAACAAAGTAACAGGTCGTTAGTATGTCCTGAGTTTTTTGAATTGTTCAATGACCGTGGCCCTAGTTCCCCTTACTCACTAAGGACATGTGCTGGTACTAAAAAAGCAATGGACAGGAGAGCTACAGGATATGTAGTGGCAGCCTTGGATGGTTCAGTCCACATCCCATTGCCTAGCCTCATTGAATGTATAAATATCCCAAACGATAGAGATGAAATTCCCATACCCAGTGCAGCTATGCAACACAGTCACCTAAAGTCAGTAGCTCACCTTATCCCTGACCTGGACTGGATGTTATTAGAGTTCACAAAGTCCATAAACAGATAAGTGGCCTTAACAACGCACCCTATGCACGAAAATTGGACCTCGGGTGGATCATAGTAGGAAACGTGTGTTTAGGTGATGTCCACAAAACTCTCGCTGTGAAGACGCTTTTTCACAAATACAACTGAGAAGGGGCGTCCTACAATGTTTGAGCCATGTCCCAATGTATTTAATGTAATAGCGAGACATTGTGAGCTACAAGTTCCATTCAGCTTCAGCACTCAACTTGTGGATAGCGCTTGTGAACCTGATCATTTAGGATGTAATGTGTTCAAACAAACCAGGCATGACAATTACATCGCACCCTCCATTCAGGACAAAGCCTTCTTGAAAATAATGGAAGAAGGATACAGACAAGAGCTGGACAGTTCCATTACAATTCAAGTCGCCACGTCAAAAACTCCTTAACAACAGAATTTCACCATTTAATTACAGTAACCGAATGGCAGCTAATGGTTCCAGTATAAAACTGTTTTTTTAAAAACTGCTATGCAGTATGAATACATTTGCATAGCCGTTTTTAAAAACAGTTGTATACTGGAACCATTAGCTGCCAGTAGGTTACTGTAATTAAATGGTGAAATTTCTTACAATGTGAGATAATGTGAAAAAAGCAATAAAAAATGATTCAAACAACTCCTAAACCAAACATGCAAAATGTCTAAAAATGCCTGTAATATTGAACATATGTGAGTTTCACTAGAATCAGTTGTTTTTGTAAGGTTTGCAAATACAAATATTAGATTTTAAACATAATGACAGTATAACTGCCACGCTCAATATGAAACCACACATGAAAATTGTCTAATAATTAATTAAGAAATGTATCTTTGTGAGTTTTACTAGAAACATTTTCTTTTGTAAGGGTTGCAAACACAAAAGTTATTTTTTTTTACTCAATATGACAGTAAAACTGCCACGCTCAATATGTCAATTATTTAAACATAACTGCTAAACTACACATGAAAAATGGCTAATAATGCCTCAAATAATGCATTCTTGTGAGTTTTGCTCGAAACATATGCTTTTTTAAGGCTTGCAAACACAAAAAGTAGTTTTTTACTCAATGTGACAATAATGTTCTTAGATTATCTGAGAAAATGCGAAAAAAGCAATAAAAATGTATTCCATAATTCCTAAACCAAACATGCAAAATGTCTACAAAAAAAATTAAGAAATGTGTCTTTGAGAGTTTTACTAGAAACAATTTATTTTGTAAGGTTTGCAAACACACAAGTTATTTTTTTTACTCAATATGACAGTGTAACTGCCACGCTCACTCAATATGTCAGTTATTTAAACATAACTCCTAAACTACACATTAAAAATGGCTAATAATGCCTCAAATAATGCATTCTTGTGAGTTTTGCTCGAAACATATGCTTTTTTAAGGCTTGCAAACACAAAAAGTATTTTTTTACTCAATATGACAATAATGTTCTTAGAATCCTGAGATAATGCGAAAAAAGCAATAAAAATGTATTCAATCATAATTCCTAAACCAAACATGCAACTTGTCTAAAAATGCCTGTAATATTGAATCCATGTGAGTTTTACTAGAATCAGATAATTTTTTGTAAGGTTTGCAAATACAAAAATTAGGTTTTACTCACTATGACAGTATACCGTCACACGCAATATGAGAGTTATTAAACATTACTAATAAACCACCCATGCAAAATGGCTAAAAATGTCTGAAATTATGCATCATTGGGAGTTTTACTCCAAACATATGCTTTTTTACGGCCTGCACACACAAAAAGTAATTTTTTACTCAATATGACTGTAATTTTCTTAGAATCCTGAGATAATGCAAAAAAAGCAATACAAATTTATTCAAACATAACTCCTAAACTACACATTAAAAATGGCTAATAATGTCTCAAATGATGCATTCTTGTGAGTTTTGCTCGATACATATGCTTTTTTGAGGCTTGCAAACACAAAAAGTAGTTTTTTACTCAATATGACAATTATGTTCTTAGAATCCTGAGATAATGCGAAAAAAGTAATAAAAATGTATTCAATCATAATTCCTAAACCAAACATGTAAATTGTCTAAAAATGCCTGTAATATTGAATCCTTGTGAGTTTTACTAGAATCACTTGTTTTTGTAAGGTTTGCAAATACAAAAATTAGGTTTTACTCACTATGACAGTATACTGTCACACTCAATATGACAGTTATTAAACATAACTAGTAAACCGCCCATGCAAAATGGCTATACATGTCTGAAATAATGCATCATTGGGAGTTTTACTCCAAACACATGCTTTTTTAAGGCCTGCAAACACAAAAAGTAGTTTTTTACTCAATATGGCTGTAATGTTCTTAGAATCCTGAGATAATGCGAAAAAAGCAATACAAATGTATTCAAGCATAACTCCTAAACAACAGATCCAAAAGGGCTAATAATACCTGGAGATATGTATCTTTGTCAGTTTTACTAGAAAAATAATGTTTTGTAAGGATTGCAAAGACACAAGTTAGTTTTTTTTATTCAATATGACAGTATAACTGTCATACTAAATATGAAAGTTATATAAAAATGACTCCAAAACCAAACATGCATTATGTCTAAAAATGCCTGTAATATGGAATATATGTGAGTTTTACCAGAATTTGGGTATTTTGGTAAGGTTTACAAATAAAAAATTATGTTTTACTCATAATGACAGTATAACTGCCACAAACAATATGACAGTTTTTTCAAACATAACTCCTTAACCACAAATGCAAAATGGCTAATATTGCCTGGAGAAATGTAACTTTGTGAGTTTTACTGGAAAAAACATATTTTGTAAGGTTTGCAAAAACAGAAAGTAGTTTTTTACTCAATATGACAATTATGTTCTTAGAATCCTGAGATAATGCGAAAAAAGCAATAAAAATGTATTCCATCATAATTCCTAAACCAAACATGCAAGATGTCTAAAAATGAATTAAGAAATGTATCTTCGTGAGTTTTACTAGAAACATTTTCTTTTGTAAGGTTTGCAAACACACAAGTTAATTCTTTTTACTAATATGACAGTTTAACTGCCACGCTATATGTAAGTTATTTAAACATAACTCCTAAACTTCACATGAAAAATGGCTAGTAATGCCTCAAATAATGCATTCTTGTGAGTTTTGCTCGAAACATATGCTTTTTTAAGGCTTGCAAACACAAAAAGTAGTTTTTTTACTCAATATGACAATAATGTTCTTAGAATCCTGAGATAATGCGAAAAAAGCAATACAAATGTATTCAATCATAATTCCTAAACCAAACATGCAACTTGTCTAAAAATGCCTGTAATATTGAATCCATGTGAGTTTTACTAGAATAAGTTGTTTTTCTAAGGTTTGCAAATACAAAAATTAGGTTTTACTCACTATGACAGTATACTGTCACACTCAATATGACAGTTATTAAACATAACTAGTAAACCACACATGCAAAATGGCTAATAATGCCTTAAATAATGCATCATTGGGAGTTTTACTCTAAACATATGCTTTTTTAAGGCTTGCAAAAACAAAAAGTAGTTTTTTACTCAATATGACAGTAATGTTCTTGGAATCCTGAGATAATGCGAAAAAAGCAATAAAAATGTATTCAAACATATATCCTAAACAACACATGCAAAATGGCTAATAAAGCCTAGAGACATGTATCTTTGTTAGTTTTACTAGAAAAACGATCTTTTGTAAGGTTTGCAAAGACACAAGTTAGTTTTTTTAATTCAATACGACAGTATAACTGTCATACAGAATATGAAAGTTATTTGAACATAACTCCAAAACCAACTATGCTATCCGTCTAAAAAGGCCTGTAATACATGTGAGTTTTACGAGAAACAGTTTTTTTGTAAGGTTTGCAAATACAAAAATTAGGTTTTACTCACTATGACAGTATACTGTCACATTTAATATGACAGTTTTTAAACATAACTCCTAAACAACACATGCGAAATTGCTAATAATGACTGGAGAAATGTATCTTTGTTAGTTTTACTAGAATAATGATATTTTGTAGAGTTTGCAAAGACAGAAGTTGGTCTTTTTACTCAATATGACTACATATGAAAGTTATATAAACATTACTCCAAAATTCAAACATGCAATATGTCTAAAAATGCCTGTAATATTGAATCTATGTGACTTTTTCCAGAATCGGGTATTTTGATAAAGTTCACAAATACAAAAATTAGGTGTTACTCATAATGACAAGTTTACTGCCACATTCAATATGACAGTTATTTAAACATAACTCTTAAACCACACGTGTAAAATGGCTAATATTGCCTGGAAAATGTATCTTTGTGAGTTTTACTGAAAAAAATATTTTGTTAGGTTTGTAAAGACACAAGTTAGTTTTTTTTACTCAATATGACAGTATATAACTGTCATACTAAATATGAACGTTATATAAACATAACTCCAAAAGCAAACATGCATTATGTCTAAAAATGCCTGTAATATTGTATTCATGTGAGTTTAACTAGAATCAGTTGTTTTTGTAAGGTTTGCAAATACAATATATGGGTTTTTCTTAATATGACAGTATACTGTCACACTCAATCTGACAGTTATTTAAACATAACTCCTAAACCACACATGCAAAACGGCTAATAATGCCTGGAGAAATGTATCTTTGTGAGTTTTACTAGAAAAAATATATTTTGTAAGGTTTGCAAAGACACAAGTTAGTTGTTTTACTCAATATGACAGTATAACTGTCATACTAAATCCATCCATCCATCCATTTTCTTCCGCTTATCCGAGGACGGGTTGCAGGGGCAGCAGCCTAAGCAGAGAAGCCCAGACTTCCCTCTCCCCAGCCACTTTGTCCAGCTCTTCTCGGGGGATCCCGAGGCATTCCCAGGCCAGCCGGGAGACATAGTCTTCCAAATGTGTCCTGGGTCTTCCCCGTGGCCTCCTGCCGGTCGGACTTGCCCTAAACACCTCCCGAGGGAGGCGTTCGGGTGGCATCCTGAGCAGATGTCCGAACCACCTCATCTGGCTCCTCTCAATGTGGAGGAGCAGCAGCTTTACTCTGAGTTCCTCCCGGATGACGGAGCTTCTCACCCTATCTCTAGGGAGAGACCCGCCACCCGGCGGAGGAAACTCATTTCGGCCGCTTGTACCCGTGATCTTGTCCTTTCGGTCATAACCCAAAGCTCATGACCATAGGTGAATTGGGAACGTAGATCGACCGGTAAATTGAGAGCTTTGCCTTACGGCTCAGCTCCTTCTTCACCACAACGGATCGATAGAGCGTCCTCATTACTGAAGATGCCGCACCGATCCGCCTGTGGATCTCACGATCCACTGTTCCCTCACTCGTGAACAAGACTCCTAGGTTCTTGAACTCTTCCACTTGGGGAAAGATCTCCTCCCCAACCTGTAGATGGCACTCCACCCTTTTACAGGCGAGAACCATGGACTCAGACTTGGAGGGGCTGATTCTCATCCCAGTCGCTTCACACTCTGCTGCGAACCGATCCAATGAGAGCTGAAGATCCTGGCCAGTTGAAGCCATCAGGACCACATTATCTGCAAAAAGCAGAGACCTAATCCTGCAGCCAACAAACCGGATCCCCTCAACACCATGACTGCGCCAAGAAATTCTGTCCATAAAAGTTATGAACAGTATCGGTGACAAAGGGCAGCCTTGGCGGAGTCCAACCATCACTGGAAAGGGGTCCGACTTACTGCCGGCAAAGCGGAAACAAGCTCTGACACTGATCATACAGGGAGCGACCCGCCACAATCAGACAGTCCGATACCCCATACTCTCTGAGCACTCCCCACAGGACTTCCCGGGATAGGGTCGAATGCCTTCTCAGTCCACAAAGCACATGTAGACTGGTTAGGCAAACTCCCATGCACACTCAACGACCCTGTGGAGAATACAGAGCTGGTCTAGAGTTCCACGACCAGGACGAAAACCACACTGTTTGTCCTGGATCCGAGGTTCGACTATCCGGCGTAGCCTCCTCTCCAGTACACATGAAAAGACCTTACCGGGAAGGCTGAGGAGTGTGTTCCACGATAGTTGGAACACACCCTCCGGTTCCCCTTCTTACAGAGAGGAACCACCACCCCGGTCTCCCAATCCAGAGGTACCGCCCCCAATGTCCACGCCATGTTGCAGAGTCTTGTCAACCAAGACAGCCCCACAGCATCCAGAGCCACCGAGGAGCTTTTTAACTACCTCAGCAACCTCAGCCCCAGAAATAGGAGAACCCACCACAGATTCCCTAGGCACTGCTTAATCATAGGAAGACATGTTGGTGGGATTGAGGAGGTCTTCGAAGTATTCCCTCCACCGATCCACAACAGCCGCAGTAGAGGTCAGCAGCACACATTACACGGTGTTGACGGTAAATAAGCTCTTTCTTCAGTTTGACGGCTTCCCTCACTGCTGGTGTCCACCAGCGGGTTCTAAGATTACCGCCACGACATGCACCAAACACCTTGAGGCCACAGCTCCAATCAGCCGCCTTGACAAGAGAGGCACGGAAAATGGTCCAGCACCTCCCTCGTGACATGTTCAAAGTTCTTCCGGAGGTGGGAATTGAAACTCTCTCTGACAGGAGACTCTGCTAGGCGTTCCCAGCAGACCCTCACAATGCATTTGGCCTGGATCCTCCCCCACCATCGGAGCCAGCTCACCACCAGGTGGTGATCGGTAGAAAGCTCTGCCCCTCTCGTCACCCGAGTGTCCAAAACATGAGGCCGCAAATCCGATGACACAACTACAAAGTCAATCATGGAACTGCGGCCGAGGGTGTCCTGGTGCCAAGTGCACATATGGACACCCTTATGTTTGAACATTGTGTTTGTTATGGACAATCCGTGACGAGTACAAAAGTCCAATAACAAAGCACCACTTGGGTACAGATCCGGGTGGCCATTTTTCCCAATCACGCCTCTCCAGGTTTCACTGTCGTTGCCAACATGAGCGTTGAAGCCCCCCAGCAGAACAAGGGAATCACCCGAGGGAGCACTCTCCAGTACTCCTTCAAGGGAATCCAAAGAAGCGGGTACTCTGAGCTGCTGTTTGGTGCGTAAACACAAACAACAGTCAGGACCCGTCCCCCAACCCGAAGGCGGAGAAAGCTACCATCTCGTCTACTGTGTTAAAGTCCAATGTGCAGGCTTTGAGCCGGGGCCTGTCGCTCTCATTGCTTGCAATGCCAGAGTGGAAGAGAGTACGGCCCCTCTAAGAGAACAGGTTCCAGATCCCTTGCTGTGCGTAGAAGTGAGTCCAACTATATCTACCTGGAACTTCTCCTTCCCTCCCAGCGAGGTAACGTTCCACGTCTCAAGAGCTAGCTTATGTCGCCGATGATTGGACCGCCAAGTGCCCTGCCTTCGGCTGCTGCCCAGCTCACACTGCACCCGACCTCTATGACCCAGCCCATGAGTGGTGAGCCCTTTGGAGGGGGGACCCACATTGCCTCTTCGAGCTGAGCCTGAGTCCCATTGGGACAGGCCCGGCCACCAGGCGCTCGCCATCGTGCCCCTTCTCTGGGCCTGGCTCCAGAGGGGAGCCCCGATGACCCGCGTCAGGGCGAGGAAAAATCTAGGTCCTCGATTTGTACTTCTCATAAAAGTCTTTGAGCTGCTTTTTGTCTGATCCCTCACCTAGGACCTGTTTGTCTGGGAGACCCTACCAGGGGGCATAGAAGCCCAATACCGATGGATGGACGAGCGTAATATTGTATCTATGTGAGTTTTACTAGAATCCGTTTTTTTGTAAGGTTTGCAAATAGAAAAATTAGGTTTTACTCACTATGACAGTATACTGTCACACTCAATATGACAGTTTTTAAACATAACTCCTAAACAACACATGCGAAATTGCTAATAATGACTGGAGAAATGTATCTTTGTTAGTTTTACTAGAATAATGATATTTTGTACGGTTTGCAAAGACACAAGTTGGTTGTTTTACTCAATATGACTACATATGAAAGTTATATAAACATTACTCCAAAATTCAAACATGCAATATGTCTAAAAATGCCTGTAATATTGAATCTATGTGAGTTTTACCAGAATCGGGTATTTTGGTAAGGTTTACAAATACAAAAATTAGGTGTTACTCATAATGACAGTTTTACTGCCACATTCAATATGACAGTTATTTAAACATAACTCTTAAACCACACATGGGGCGGCGTGACGAAGTTGGTAGAGTGGCCGTGCCAGCAATCGGAGGGTTGCTGGTTACTGGGGTTCAATCCCCACCTTCTACCATCTTAGTCACGTCCGTTGTGTCCTTGGGCAAGACACTTCACCCTTGCTCCTGATGGCTGCTGGTTAGCGCCTTGCATGGCAGCTCCCGCCGTCAGTGTGTGAATGTGTGTGTGAATGGGTGAATGTGGAAATACTGTCAAAGCGCTTTGAGTACCTTGAAGGTAGAAAAGCGCTATACAAGTATAACCCATTTATCATTTATTATTTTACATGTAAAATGGCTAATATTGCCTGGAAAATTTATCTTTGTGAGTTTTACTGAAAAAAAAATATTTTGTAAGGTTTGTAAAGACACAAGTTAGTTTTTTTTACTCAATATGACAGTATAACTGTCATACTAAAAATGAAAGTTATATAAACATAACTCCAAAAGCAAACATGCATTATGTCTAAAAATGCCTGTAATATTGTATTCATGTGAGTTGAACTAGAATCAGTTGTTTTTGTAAGGTTTGCAAATACAAAATATGGGTTTTTCGCACTATGACAGTATACTGTCAAACTCAATCTGACAGTTATTTAAACATAACTCCTAAACCACACATGAAAATGACTAATAATGCCTGGAGAAATGTATCTTTGTGAGTTTTACTAGAAAAAATATATTTTGTAAGGTTTGCAAAGACACAAGTTAGTTGTTTTACTCAATATGACAGTATAACTGTCATACTAAATCCATCCATCCATCCATTTTCTTCCGCTTATCCGAGGTCGGGTTGCAGGGGCAGCAGCCTAAGCAGAGAAGCCCAGACTTCCCTCTCCCCAGCCACGTTGTCCAGCTCTTCTCGGGGGATCCCGAGGCATTCCCAGGCCAGCCGGGAGACATAGTCTTCCAAATGTGTCCTGGGTCTTCCCCGTGGCCTCCTGCCGGTCGGACTTGCCCTAAACACCTCCCGAGGGAGGCGTTCGGGTGGCATCCTGAGCAGATGCCCGAACCACCTCATCTGGCTCCTCTCAATGTGGAGGAGCAGCAGCTTTAACCTGAGTTCCTCCCGGATGACGGAGCTTCTCACCCTATCTCTAGGGAGAGACCCGCCACCCGGCGGAGGAAACTCATTTCGGCTGCTTGTACCCGTGATCTTGTCCTTTCGGTCATAACCCAAAGCTCATGACCATAGGTGAATTGGGAACGTAGATCGACCGGTAAATTGAGAGCTTTGCCTTACGGCTCAGCTCTTTATTCACCACAACGGATCGATACAGCGTCCTCATTACTGAAGATGCCGCACCGATCCGCCTGTGGATCTCACGATCCACTGTTCCCTCACTCGTGAACAAGACTCCTAGGTTCTTGAACTCTTCCACTTGGGGCAAGATCTCCTCCCCAAACTGTAGATGGCACTCCACCCTTTTCCGGGCGAGAACCATGGACTCAGACTTGGAGGTGCTGATTCTCATCCCAGTCGCTTCACACTCGGCTGCGAACCGATCCAATGAGAGCTGAAGATCCTGGCCAGTTGTAGCCATCAGGACCACATTATCTGCAAAAAGCAGAGACCTAATACTGCAGCCACCAAACCGGATCCCATCAACACCATGACTGCGCCTAGAAATTCTGTCCATAAAAGTTATGAACAGAATCGGTGACAAAGGGCAGCCTTGGCGGAGTCCAACCCTCACTGGAAAGGGGTCCGACTTACTGCCGGCAATGCGGACCAAGCTCTGACACTGATCATACAGGGAGCGACCCGCCACAATCAGACAGACCCATACTCTCTGAGCACTCCCCACAGGACTTCCCGGGATACGATCGAATGCCTTCTCAGTCCACAAAGCACATGTAGACTGGTTAGGCAAACTCCCATGCACACTCAAGGACCCTGCCGAGAATATAGAGCTGGTCTAGAGTTCCACGACCAGGACGAAAACCACACTGTTCGTCCTGGATCCGAGGTTCGACTATCCGGCGTAGCCTCCTCTCCAGTACACATGAAAAGACCTTACCGGGAAGGCTGAGGAGTGTGATCCACGATAGTTGGAACACACCCTCCGGTTCCCCTTCTTACAGAGAGTAACCACCACCCCGGTCTCCCAATCCAGAGGTACGGCCCCCAATGTCCACGCCATGTTGCAGAGTCTTGTCAACCAAGACAGCCCCACAGCATCCAGAGCCACCGAGGAGCTTTTTTGAACTACCTCAGCAACTTCAGCCCCAGAAATAGGAGAACCCACCACAGATTCCCCAGGCACTGCTTAATCATAGGAAGACATGTTGGTGGGATTGAGGAGGTCTTCGAAGTATTCCCTCCACCGATCCACAACAGCCGCAGTAGAGGTCAACAGCACACATTACACGGTGTTGACAGTAAATTGCTCTCCCCCAACCCCACCCCCCCAGATAGGCTCTTTCTCATTGCTGGTGTCCACCAGCGGGTTCTAAGATTACCGCCACGACATGCACCAAATACCTTGAGGCCACAGCTCCAATCAGCCGCCTCGACAAGAGAGGCACGGAAAATGGTCCAGCACCTCCCTCGTGACATGTTCAAAGTTCTTCCGGAGGTGGGAATTGAAACTTTCTCTGACAGGAGACTCTGCGAGGCGTTCCCAGCTGACCCTCACAATGCATTTGGGCCTGCCAGGTCTATCCGGCATCCTCCCCCACCATCGGAGCCAGCTCACCACCAGGTGGTGATCGGTAGAAAGCTCTGCCCCTCTCGTCACCCGAGTGTCCAAAACATGAGGCCGCAAATCCGATGACACAACTACAAAGTCAATCATGGAACTGCGGCCGAGGGTGTCCTGGTGCCAAGTTCACATATGGACACCCTTATGTTTGAACATTGTGTTTGTTATGTACAATCCGTGACGAGTACAAAAGTCCAATAACAAAGCACCACTTGGGTTCAGATCCGGGTGGCCATTTTTCCCAATCACGCCTCTCCAGGTTTCACTGTCGTTGCCAACATGAGCGTTGAAGCCCCCCAGCAGAACAAGGGAATCACCCGAGGGAGCACTCTCCAGTACTCCCTCAAGGCAATCCAAAGAAGTGGGTACTCTGAGCTGCTGTTTGGTGCGTAAACACAAACAACAGTCAGGACCCGTCCCCCAACCCGAAGGCGGAGGAAGCTACCATCTCGTCTACTGTGTTAAAGTCCAACGTGCAGGCTTTGAGCCGTTGGCAACAATAATTGCCTCCCCAGCCTGTCGCCTCTCATTGCTTGCAATGCCAGAGTGGAAGAGAGTCAGGCCCCTCTAGAGAGAACATGTTCCAGAGCCCTTGCTGTGCATAGAAGTGAGTCCAACAATATCTAGCCGGAACTTCTCCTTCCTTTCCAGCGAGGTGACGTTCCACGTCTCAAGAGCTAGCTTATGTCGCCGATGATTGGACCGCCAAGTGCCCTGCCTTCGGCTGCTGCCCAGCTCACACTGCACCCGATCTCTATGACCCAGCCCATGAGTGGTGAGCCCATTGGAGGGGGGACCCACATTGCCTCTTCGAGCTGAGCCTGAGTCCCATGGGGACAGGCCCGGCCACCAGGCGCTTGCCATCGTGCCCCACCTCTGGGCCTGGCTCCAGAGTGGAGCCCCGGTGACCCGCGTCAGGGCGAGGAAAAATCTAGGTCCTCGATTAGTACTTCTCATAAAGGTCTTTGAGCTGCTTTTTGTCTGATCCCTCACCTAGGACCTGTTTGTCTGGGAGACCCTACCAGGGGGCATAGAAGCCCAAGTACCGATGGATGGACGAGCGATAACCTGCTGCCACCTGTCCGCCGCAGCTAAAACCATCCTACTGGTGTGTTTTTGATAACAAGGTAATTTCCGTGCAATCAGAGTCACTTGTACCTTGATGTGTCATTTTCTGTTTGAATTGCTTTATATATATATTTATAAAGTCCGAAATTAAATAGCGTCACAGTCAGCATCACAGACACTATCGTTGACCACATGTACCGCCGCATGCTAGCTAGCTAAGTTTTCTTCATTTTTGTCATAGTCATCTCAAAAAGATGATAACTTGCAACATATGTGCTACGACTTGCAGCAATGTATTTGCGTATGTTAGACACATGCGAAGTCTCAGTTGAATGCCTAATGCATCGTTTAAGTGTGCTTTCCCTGAATGCACAAGAGTTTTTTCCAACTTCTCAGCCTTCAAAACTCACAGCCGTCACCATAAATATGGCAAGAGTAGGACTGATCTGTATAGCGCAGAAGGTTTACCTTGTAATATTGTCTCATGTAGAGCGAAGTGCGATGATATACGGGGCCTTCTCCTGCATTTGAAAAGTCATTTTACCGAAGGTAGGACAGTTACGTGCCCCTTCAGTCAATGTGAAAAAAGACTAGGGTCTGGAAGGAAAAAGCACAAGATTGTCAACAAGCTGTCCCACCACTCTGGTCGCTTTGGTGTAGAACACATTAAAGCCTTCTACAGAAAGCTAGGAGTATCCAACAATGATTTCAAATTAGAAATTGTCACAGCTGATGAGGTGCTTAAAAAATTGAGCGCGCTCCACCCAAACAAGGCCACCGACCTTGATAATATTCCCTTCAGATTCCTCAGGGACTCTTCCTCCATCATCACGCACATAATAAACCTTTCAATTTCACACGGCCAAGTACGAAAATATTTTAAGACAACAAGAGTAACTCCCCTCTTTGAAAAAGGAAGCAAATTGGAACCTGGCAACTACCGACCTGTTTTTATTCTCAGTTCCATTTCGAAAGTAATGGAAACAATCGTTTATGAACAGGTTGATAGTTGCCTTGCCACTAATAAACTCATATACAAATTCCAATCCGGCTTCAGAACTAACCACTCCACTGACACATGCCTTCTCTATCTGACCGACCACATCAAACATGAGGTGGACGCGGGCAAACACTGCGGCATGGTCATGCTGGACCTTCAGAAGGCCTTTGACAGCGTTCACCAGGCTATACTGTTGGATAAGCTCAGAGCAATCGGATTTAACAAAACCTCATCGACCTGGATGCAATCTTACTTGAGGGGAGAGAACAGGTGGTAGAGGTGAACGGCACCATGCCCCCCCCCCCCCCCCCCCTCTCAGTGAGGTGTGGAGTCCCCCAAGGCAGAATATTGGGGCCTTCACTGTTCCTAATATACATAAACAACTTGTCATCGGCATGCAACTGTGAATTGTTCTTGTTTGCGGATGACTCGGCCTTGCTGGTATCAGACAAGGGACAAGTCACAGGTGGAGAAAATCCTCAGTGCTGAACTCTGCAGAACTTGCACCTGGCTCGCTGACAACAAGCTATCCATACACTTGGGTAAAACGGAATCCATCCTGTTTGGGTCCCACATCAACCATAAGAAAGTCAATGAAAAGCACCATGAGGATTCTGGCGGGAACTCTCGTTCAACCCTTTTTCGATAACGCATGCACCTCCTGGTACCCTAGCACCTCCAAAACCCTCAATTCTAAACTCCAAACATCCCAGAACAAGCAAGTCAGATTACTTCTAGACCTCCACCCCAGATCCCACCTCAGCCCACTTCTCAAAAGTGGGCTGGCTCAGGGTGGAGGACAGAGTAAAACAACTTGCACTGAGCCTAGTCTATAAAATCCGCTACACTTCCCTGATACCGAAGTACATGTCAAACTACTTCCTTAACGTTAATGACCGCCATAACCGCAACACCAGGGGGAGCTCCACTAACCACATTAAACCCAGATTCCGATCTAATAAAGGTCTTAACTCATTCTCTTTCTATGCCACATCAATGTGGAATGCGCTCCCAACAGGTATAAAAGAAAGGGCATCTCTATCCTCCTTCAAAACCGCAATAAAAGTACACCTCCAGGCAGCTACAACCCTAAACTAACACCCTCCCGGATTGTTAATAATCAAATGTAAACAATCAAATGCAGATACTTTTGCTTATGCCTTCTGAGCTCTCTCTCTCTCTCTCTCTATGTCCACTACTTGCTGTACATATCCTACCAAGTCAGACCTACAATGTTCCAATATCCATTTCTCTGTTCTCAATTGTTGATGACTGATGATAACAACCAAACTTAACACCCCCTCCCCCTCCACACCCCGGATTGTAAATAATGTAAATAATTCAATGTGATTATCTTGTGTGATGACTGTATTATGATAATAGTATATATATGGTAGTGTATATCTGTATCATGAATCAATTTAAGTGGATCCCGACTTCAACAAGTTGAAAAACTTATTTGGGTGTTACCATTTAGTGGTCAATTGTACGGAATATGTACTTCACTGTCCAACCTACTAATAAAAGTCGCAATCAATCAATCAATCAAAGTCCGGCCTTCATGCCAAGAGCCTAAATCTCTAATGTGAGTGACTTCATTAGATACTTTGCTCGCCGGGAAATAGTAGCAACAGGACTACTGCAATTTAACGACAAGCCTCAAAATTTCAGAGCTTGGAAACGCTCCTTTAAAAATGCAATAAATGGATTAGATTTAACAACAAGTGAGGAGATGGACTTGATGTTAAAGTGGCTTGGCAAAGAATCCTCTGAACACGTAGAACAAATTAGAGCCATACACATTAACAACCCAACCAAAGGTCTCAATATGATGTGGGACAGGCTTGAGCAATGTTATGGCTCAGTTGAAGGGATTGAGGATACACTCTTCAAAAGAATTGATATGTTCCCCAAAATCACATCCAAAGACTACACAAAACTAAGGAAGTTAGTGACCTGCTCATGGAAATGCAGAGTGCTAAAGCTGAATTGAGACCTTCCTGGTCTTGCGTTTTTGGATACCGCAAGAGGACTAAATCCAATTGTGCAGAAACGTCCCTTCAATTTGCAAGAAAGGTGGATCACAGTAGGAGCTAAATACAAATGCACACAACGTGTCCCCTTCCCACCATTCCAAGAAGCTAACTCAAGAAATGACCCAAGCTTTAACTTTACATCGTTCCCTGACGTACCCAAACTCGACACATTGCCATGGAGAGCATATAAACAAAAATAAATGTCAATGCACAAAACTGATGTTGTCTCCAGTTACAATTTAGATACACAAAGAACGGCAAACAAAGCTGTTAACAGCGACAAGCTTTGCCCAATTCACATGAAACCTCATCCCCTCTCGAAGTGCAGATCATTTCGAATGAAAACACTCGATGATCGAAAAGCATTCTTAAAAGAGGACCACATTTGCTTCAAATGCTGTTCTTCATCTACACACAATGCAAAAAACTGTATGGTCAAGATACAGTGCTCTGAGTGTCTTGATGAAAAACACTGCACTGCTCTTCACCCAGGACCAGCACCCTGGTTTAAAGAAACTGAACCTGCAGCAGAGTATGGCGGGGAGAGTGACTCCGCTAAGTCGGAGGAGATCACGTCCAAGTGCACACAGGTTTGTGGCGTGAACGAAGCAGGCAGATCCTGCTCTAAAATTAGTCTTGTTAAAGTGTACCCAGCAGGCCATCCTGAACAAGCAGTAAGGCTCTATGCCATCCATGATGAACAAAGTAACAGGTCGTTAGTATGTCCTGAGTTTTTTGAATTGTTCAATGACCGTGGCCCTAGTTCCCCTTACTCACTAAGGACATGTGCTGGTACTAAAAAAGCAATGGACAGGAGAGCTACAGGATATGTAGTGGCAGCCTTGGATGGTTCAGTCCACATCCCATTGCCTAGCCTCATTGAATGTATAAATATCCCAAACGATAGAGATGAAATTCCCATACCCAGTGCAGCTATGCAACACAGTCACCTAAAGTCAGTAGCTCACCTTATCCCTGACCTGGACTGGATGTTATTAGAGTTCACAAAGTCCATAAACAGATAAGTGGCCTTAACAACGCACCCTATGCACGAAAATTGGACCTCGGGTGGATCATAGTAGGAAACGTGTGTTTAGGTGATGTCCACAAAACTCTCGCTGTGAAGACGCTTTTTCACAAATACAACTGAGAAGGGGCGTCCTACAATGTTTGAGCCATGTCCCAATGTATTTAATGTAATAGCGAGACATTGTGAGCTACAAGTTCCATTCAGCTTCAGCACTCAACTTGTGGATAGCGCTTGTGAACCTGATCATTTAGGATGTAATGTGTTCAAACAAACCAGGCATGACAATTACATCGCACCCTCCATTCAGGACAAAGCCTTCTTGAAAATAATGGAAGAAGGATACAGACAAGAGCTGGAAAGTTCCATTACAATTCAAGTCGCCACGTCAAAAACTCCTTAACAACAGAATTTCACCATTTAATTACAGTAACCGAATGGCAGCTAATGGTTCCAGTATAAAACTGTTTTTTTAAAAACTGCTATGCAGTATGAATACATTTGCATAGCCGTTTTTAAAAACAGTTGTATACTGGAACCATTAGCTGCCAGTAGGTTACTGTAATTAAATGGTGAAATGTCTTACAATGTGAGATAATGTGAAAAAAGCAATAAAAAATGATTCAAACAACTCCTAAACCAAACATGCAAAATGTCTAAAAATGCCTGTAATATTGAACATATGTGAGTTTCACTAGAATCAGTTGTTTTTGTAAGGTTTGCAAATACAAATATTAGATTTTAAACATAATGACAGTATAACTGCCACGCTCAATATGAAACCACACATGAAAATTGTCTAATAATTAATTAAGAAATGTATCTTTGTGAGTTTTACTAGAAACATTTTCTTTTGTAAGGGTTGCAAACACAAAAGTTATTTTTTTTTACTCAATATGACAGTAAAACTGCCACGCTCAATATGTCAATTATTTAAACATAACTGCTAAACTACACATGAAAAATGGCTAATAATGCCTCAAATAATGCATTCTTGTGAGTTTTGCTCGAAACATATGCTTTTTTAAGGCTTGCAAACACAAAAAGTAGTTTTTTACTCAATATGACAATAATGTTCTTAGATTATCTGAGAAAATGCGAAAAAAGCAATAAAAATGTATTCCATCATTCCTAAACCAAACATGCAAAATGTCTACAAAAAAAATTAAGAAATGTGTCTTTGAGAGTTTTACTAGAAACAATTTATTTTGTAAGGTTTGCAAACACACAAGTTATTTTTTTTACTCAATATGACAGTGTAACTGCCACGCTCACTCAATATGTCAGTTATTTAAACATAACTCCTAAACTACACATTAAAAATGGCTAATAATGCCTCAAATAATGCATTCTTGTGAGTTTTAATCAAAACATATGCTTTTTTAAGGCTTGCAAACACAAAAAGTATTTTTTTACTCAATATGACAATAATGTTCTTAGAATCCTGAGATAATGCGAAAAAAGCAATAAAAATGTATTCAATCATAATTCCTAAACCAAACATGCAACTTGTCTAAAAATGCCTGTAATATTGAATCCATGTGAGTTTTACTAGAATCAGATAATTTTTTGTAAGGTTTGCAAATACAAAAATTAGGTTTTACTCACTATGACAGTATACTGTCACACGCAATATGAGAGTAATTAAACATAACTAATAAACCACCCATGCAAAATGGCTAAAAATGTCTGAAATTATGCATCATTGGGAGTTTTACTCCAAACATATGCTTTTTTACGGCCTGCACACACAAAAAGTAATTTTTTACTCAATATGACTGTAATTTTCTTAGAATCCTGAGATAATGCAAAAAAAGCAATACAAATTTATTCAAACATAACTCCTAAACTACACATTAAAAATGGCTAATAATGTCTCAAATGATGCATTCTTGTGAGTTTTGCTCGATACATATGCTTTTTTGAGGCTTGCAAACACAAAAAGTAGTTTTTTACTCAATATGACAATTATGTTCTTAGAATCCTGAGATAATGCGAAAAAAGTAATAAAAATGTATTCAATCATAATTCCTAAACCAAACATGTAAATTGTCTAAAAATGCCTGTAATATTGAATCCTTGTGAGTTTTACTAGAATCACTTGTTTTTGTAAGGTTTGCAAATACAAAAATTAGGTTTTACTCACTATGACAGTATACTGTCACACTCAATATGACAGTTATTAAACATAACTAGTAAACCGCCCATGCAAAATAGCTATAAATGTCTGAAATAATGCATCATTGGGAGTTTTACTCCAAACACATGCTTTTTTAAGGCCTGCAAACACAAAAAGTAGTTTTTTACTCAATATGACTGTAATGTTCTTAGAATCCTGAGATAATGCGAAAAAAGCAATACAAATGTATTCAAGCATAACTCCTATACAACAGATCCAAAAGGGCTAATAATACCTGGAGATATGTATCTTTGTCAGTTTTACTAGAAAAATAATGTTTTGTAAGGATTGCAAAGACACAAGTTAGTTTTTTTTATTCAATATGACAGTATAACTGTCATACTAAATATGAAAGTTATATAAAAATGACTCCAAAACCAAACATGCATTATGTCTAAAAATGCCTGTAATATGGAATATATGTGAGTTTTACCAGATTTGGGTATTTTGGTAAGGTTTACAAATAAAAAATTATGTTTTACTCATAATGACAGTATAACTGCCACAAACAATATGACAGTTTTTTCAAACATAACTCCTTAACCACAAATGCAAAATGGCTTATATTGCCTGTAGAAATGTAACTTTGTGAGTTTTACTGGAAAAAACATATTTTGTAAGGTTTGCAAAAACAGAAAGTAGTTTTTTACTCAATATGACTATTATGTTCTTAGAATCCTGAGATAATGCGAAAAAAGCAATAAAAATGTATTCCATCATAATTCCTAAACCAAACATGCAAGATGTCTAAAAATGAATTAAGAAATGTATCTTCGTGAGTTTTACTAGAAACATTTTCTTTTGTAAGGTTTGCAAACACACAAGTTAATTCTTTTTACTAATATGACAGTTTAACTGCCACGCTATATGTAAGTTATTTAAACATAACTCCTAAACTACACATGAAAAATGGCTAATAATGCCTCAAATAATGCATTCTTGTGAGTTTTGCTCGAAACATATGCTTTTTTAAGGCTTGCAAACACAAAAAGTAGTTTTTTTACTCAATATGACAATAATGTTCTTAGAATCCTGAGATAATGCGAAAAAAGCAATACAAATGTATTCAATCATAATTCCTAAACCAAACATGCAACTTGTCTAAAAATGCCTGTAATATTGCATCCATGTGAGTTTTACTAGAATAAGTTGTTTTTGTAATGTTTACAAATATAAAACTTGGGTTTTACTCACTATGACAGTATACTGTCACACTCAATATGAAAGTTATTAAACATAACTAGTAAACCACACATGCAAAATGGCTAATAATGCCTGAAATAATGCATCATTGGGAGTTTTACTCTAAACATATGCTTTTTTAAGGCTTGCAAAAACAAAAAGTAGTTTTTTACTCAATATGATAGTAATGTTCTTGGAATCCTGAGATAATGCGAAAAAAGCAATAAAAATGTATTCAAACATATATCCTAAACAACACATGCAAAATGGCTATTAAAGCCTAGAGACATGTATCTTTGTTAGTTTTACTAAAAAAATTATCTTTTGTAAGGTTTGCAAGGACACAAATTAGTTTTTTTAATTCAATACGACAGTATAGCTGTCATACAGAATATGAAAGTTATTTGAACATAACTCCAAAACCAACTATGCTATCCTTCTAAAAAGGCCTGTAATACATGTGAGTTTTACTAGAAACAGTTTTTTTGTAAGGTTTGCAAATACAAAAATTAGGTTTTACTCACTATGACAGTATACTGTCACATTTAATATGACAGTTTTTAAACATAACTCCTAAACAACACATGCGAAATTGCTAATAATGACTGGAGAAATGTATCTTTGTTAGTTTTACTAGAATAATGATCTTTTGTAGAGTTTGCAAAGACAGAAGTTGGTCGTTTTACTCAATATGACTACATATGAAAGTTATATAAACATTACTCCAAAATTCAAACATGCAATATGTCTAAAAATGCCTGTAATATTGAATCTATGTGACTTTTTCCAGAATCAGGTATTTTGGTAAAGTTCACAAATACAAAAATTAGGTGTTACTCATAATGACAATTTTACTGCCACATTCAATATGACAGTTATTTAAACATAACTCTTAAACCACACGTGTAAAATGGCTAATATTGCCTGGAAAATTTATCTTTGTGAGTTTTACTGAAAAAAATATTTTGTTAGGTTTGTAAAGACACAAGTTAGTTTTTTTTACTCAATATGACAGTATAACTGTCATACTAAATATGAAAGTTATATAAACATAACTCCAAAAGCAAACATGCATTATGTCTAAAAATGCCTGTAATATTGTATTCATGTGAGTTTAACTAGAATCAGTTGTTTTTGTAAGGTTTGCAAATACAATATATGGGTTTTTCTTAATATGACAGTATACTGTCACACTCAATCTGACAGTTATTTAAACATAACTCCTAAACCACACATACAAAACGGCTAATAATGCCTGGAGAAATGTATCTTTGTGAGTTTTACTAGAAAAATATATTTTGTAAGGTTTGCAAAGACACAAGTTAGTTGTTTCACTCAATATGACGGTATCATACTAAATCCAATTTGCTTCCGCTTATCCGAGGTCGGGTTGCGGGGGCAGCAGCATAGGCAGAGAAGCCCAGACTTCCCTCTCCCCAGCCAATTTGTCCAGCTCTTCTCGGGGGATCCCGAGGCATTCCCAGGCCAGCCGGGAGACATAGTCTTCCAAATGTGTCCTGGGTCTTCCCCGTGGCCTCCTGCCGGTCGGACTTGCCCTAAACACCTCCCGAGGGAGGCATTCGGGTGGCATCCTGAGCAGATGCCCGAACTACCTCATCTGGCTCCTCTCAATGTGGAGGAGCAGCAGATTTACTCTGAGTTCCTCCCGGATGACAGAGCTTCTCACCCTATCTCTAGGCAGAGACCCGCCACCCGGCGGAGGAAACTCATTTCGGCCGCTTGTACCCGTGATCTTGTCCTTTCGGTCATAACCCAAAGCTCATGACCATAGGTGAATTGGGAACGTAGATCGACCGGTAAATTGAGAGCTTTGCCTTACGGCTCAGCTCCTTTTTCACCACAACGGATCGATAGAGCGTCCTCATTACTGAAGATGCCGCACCGATCCGCCTGTGGATCTCACGATCCACTGTTCCCTCACTCGTGAACAAGACTCCTAGGTTCTTGAACTCTTCCACTTGGGGCAAGATCTCCTCCCCAACCTGTAGATGGCACTCCACCCTTTTCCGGGCGAGAACCATGGACTCAGACTTGGAGGTGCTGATTCTCATCCCAGTCGCTTCACACTCTGCTGCGAACCGATCCAATGAGAGCTGAAGATCCTGGCCAGTTGAAGCCATCAGGACCACATTATCTGCAAAAAGCAGAGACCTAATCCTGCAGCCAACAAACCGGATCCCCTCAACACCATGACTGCGCCTACAAATTCTGTCCATAAAAGTTATGAACAGTATCGGTGACAAAGGGCAGCCTTGGCGGAGTCCAACCCTCACTGGAAAGGGGTCCGACTTACTGCCGGCAAAGCGGACCAAGCTCTGACACTGATCATACAGGGAGCGACCCGCCACAATCAGACAGTCCGATACCCCATACTCTCTGAGCACTCCCCACAGGACTTCCCGGGATAGGGTCGAATGCCTTCTCAGTCCACAAAGCACATGTAGACTGGTTAGGCAAACTCCCATGCACACTCAACGACCCTGCCGAGAATACAGAGTTGGTCTAGAGTTCCACGACCAGGATTAAAACCACACTGTTTGTCCTGGATCCGAGGTTCGACTATCCGGCGTAGCCTCCTCTCCAGTACACATGAAAAGACCTTACCGGGAAGGCTGAGGAGTGTGTTCCACGATAGTTGGAACACACCCTCCGGTTCCCCTTCTTACAGAGAGGAACCACCACCCCGGTCTCCCAATCCAGAGGTACCGCCCCCAATGTCCACGCCATGTTGCAGAGTCTTGTCAACCAAGACAGCCCCACAGCATCCAGAGCCACCGAAGAGCTTTTTAACTACCTCAGCAACTCCAGCCCCAGAAATAGGAGAACCCACCACAGATTCCCTAGGCACTGCTTAATCATAGGAAGACATGTTGGTGGGATTGAGGAGGTCTTCGAAGTATTCCCTCCACCGATCCACAACAGCCGCAGTAGAGGTCAGCAGCACACATTACACGGTGTTGACAGTAAATAGGCTCTTTCTTCAGTTTGACGGCTTCCCTCACTGCTGGTGTCCACGACATGCACCAAACACCTTGAGGCCACAGCTCCAATCAGCCGCCTCGACAAGAGAGGCACGGAAAATGGTCCAGCACCTCCCTCGTGACATGTTCAAAGTTCTTCCGGAGGTGGGAATTGAAACTCTCTCTGACAGGAGACTCTGCTAGGCGTTCCCAGCAGATCCTCACAATGCATTTGGGCCTGCCAGGTCTGTCCGGCATCCACCCCCACCATCGGAGCCAGCTCACTACCAGGTGGTGATCGGTAGAAAGCTCTGCCCCTCTCGTCACCCGAGTGTCCAAAACATGAGGCCGCAAATCCGATGACACAACTACAAAGTCAATCATGGAACTGCGGCCGAGGGTGTCCTGGTGCCAAGTGCACATATGGACACCCTTATGTTTGAACATTGTGTTTGTTATGGACAATCCGTGACGAGTACAAAAGTCCAATAACAAAGCACCACTTGGGTACAGATCCGGGTGGCCATTTTTCCCAATCACGCCTCTCCAGGTTTCACTGTCGTTGCCAACATGAGCGTTGAAGCCCCCCAGCAGAACAAGGGAATCACCCGAGGGAGCACTCTCCAGTACTCCCTCAAGGGAATCCAAAGAAGCGGGTACTCTGAGCTGCTGTTTGGTGCGTAAACACAAACAACAGTCAGGACCCGTCCCCCAACCCGAAGGCGGAGAAAGCTACCATCTCGTCTACTGTGTTAAAGTCCAATGTGCAGGCTTTGAGCCGGGGCCTGTCGCTCTCATTGCTTGCAATGCCAGAGTGGAAGAGAGTACGGCCCCTCTAAGAGAACAGGTTCCAGATCCCTTGCTGTGCGTAGAAGTGAGTCCAACTATATCTACCTGGAACTTCTCCTTCCCTCCCAGCGAGGTGACGTTCCACGTCTCAAGAGCTAGCTTATGTCGCCGATGATTGGACCGCCAAGTGCCCTGCCTTCGGCTGCTGCCCAGCTCACACTGCACCCGACCTCTATGACCCAGCCCATGAGTGGTGAGCCCTTTGGAGGGGGGACCCACATTGCCTCTTCGAGCTGAGCCTGAGTCCCATTGGGACAGGCCCGGCCACCAGGCGCTCGCCATCGTGCCCCATCTCTGGGCCTGGCTCCAGAGGGGAGCCCCGATGACCCGCGTCAGGGCGAGGAAAAATCTAGGTCCTCGATTTGTACTTCTCATAAAAGTCTTTGAGCTGCTTTTTGTCTGATCCCTCACCTAGGACCTGTTTGTCTGGGAGACCCTACCAGGGGGCATAGAAGCCCAATACCGATGGATGGACGTGCGTAATATTGTATCTATGTGAGTTTTACTAGAATCAGTTTTTTTGTAAGGTTTGCAAATAGAAAAATTAGGTTTTACTCACTATGACAGTATACTGTCACACTCAATATGACAGTTTTTAAACATAACTCCTAAACAACACATGCGAAATTGCTAATAATGACTGGAGAAATGTATCTTTGTTAGTTTTACTAGAATAATGATATTTTGTACGGTTTGCAAAGACACAAGTTGGTTGTTTTACTCAATATGACTACATATGAAAGTTATATAAACATTACTCCAAAATTCAAACATGCAATATGTCTAAAAATGCCTGTAATATTGAATCTATGTGAGTTTTACCAGAATCGGGTATTTTGGTAAGGTTTACAAATACAAAAATTAGGTGTTACTCATAATGACAGTTTTACTGCCACATTCAATATGACAGTTATTTAAACATAACTCTTAAACCACACATGGGGCGGCGTGACGAAGTTGGTAGAGTGGCCGTGCCAGCAATCGGAGGGTTGCTGGTTACTGGGGTTCAATCCCCACCTTCTACCATCTTAGTCACGTCCGTTGTGTCCTTGGGCAAGACACTTCACGCTTGCTCCTGATGGCTGCTGGTTAGCGCCTTGCATGGCAGCTCCCGCCATCAGTGTGTGAATGTGTGTGTGAATGGGTGAATGTGGAAATACTGTCAAAGCGCTTTGAGTACCTTGAAGGTAGAAAAGCGCTATACAAGTATAACCCATTTATCATTTATTATTTTACATGTAAAATGGCTAATATTGCCTGGAAAATTTATCTTTGTGAGTTTTACTGAAAAAAAAATATTTTGTAAGGTTTGGAAAGACACAAGTTAGTTTTTTTTACTCAATATGACAGTATAACTGTCATACTAAAAATGAAAGTTATATGAACATAACTCCAAAAGCAAACATGCATTATGTCTAAAAATGCCTGTAATATTGTATTCATGTGAGTTGAACTAGAATCAGTTGTTTTTGTAAGGTTTGCAAATACAAAATATGGGTTTTTCGCACTATGACAGTATACTGTCAAACTCAATCTGACAGTTATTTAAACATAACTCCTAAACCACACATGAAAATGACTAATAATGCCTGGAGAAATGTATCTTTGTGAGTTTTACTAGAAAAAATATATTTTGTAAGGTTTGCAAAGACACAAGTTAGTTGTTTTACTCAATATGACAGTATAACTGTCATACTAAATCCATCCATCCATCCATTTTCTTCCGCTTATCCGAGGTCGGGTTGCAGGGGCAGCAGCCTAAGCAGAGAAGCCCAGACTTCCCTCTCCCCAGCCACTTTGTCCAGCTCTTCTCGGGGGATCCCGAGGCATTCCCAGGCCAGCCGGGAGACATAGTCTTCCAAATGTGTCCTGGGTCTTCCCCGTGGCCTCCTGCCGGTCGGACTTGCCCTAAACACCTCCCGAGGGAGGCGTTCGGGTGGCATCCTGAGCAGATGCCCGAACCACCTCATCTGGCTCCTCTCAATGTGGAGGAGCAGCAGCTTTACTCTGAGTTCCTCCCGGATGACGGAGCTTCTCACCCTATCTCTAGGGAGAGACCCGCCACCCGGCGGAGGAAACTCATTTCGGCCGCTTGTACCCGTGATCTTGTCCTTTCGGTCATAAGCCAAAGCTCATGACCATAGGTGAATTGGGAACGTAGATCGACCGGTAAATTGAGAGCTTTGCCTTACGGCTCAGCTCTTTATTCACCACAACGGATCGATACAGCGTCCTCATTACTGAAGATGCCGCACCGATCCGCCTGTGGATCTCACGATCCACTGTTCCCTCACTCGTGAACAAGACTCCTAGGTTCTTGAACTCTTCCACTTGGGGCAAGATCTCCTCCCCAAACTGTAGATGGCACTCCACCCTTTTCCGGGCGAGAACCATGGACTCAGACTTGGAGGTGCTGATTCTCATCCCAGTCTCTTCACACTCGGCTGCGAACCGATCCAATGAGAGCTGAAGATCCTGGCCAGTTGTAGCCATCAGGACCACATTATCTGCAAAAAGCAGAGACCTAATACTGCAGCCACCAAACCGGATCCCCTCAACACCATGACTGCGCCTAGAAATTCTGTCCATAAAAGTTATGAACAGAATCGGTGACAAAGGGCAGCCTTGGCGGAGTCCAACCCTCACTGGAAAGGGGTCCGACTTACTGCCGGCAATGCGGACCAAGCTCTGACACTGATCATACAGGGAGCGACCCGCCACAATCAGACAGACCCATACTCTCTGAGCACTCCCCACAGGACTTCCCGGGATACGGTCGAATGCCTTCTCAGTCCACAAAGCACATGTAGACTGGTTAGGCAAACTCTCATGCACACTCAAGGACCCTGCCGAGAATATAGAGCTGGTCTAGAGTTCCACGACCAGGACGAAAACCACACTGTTTGTCCTGGATCCGAGGTTCGACTATCCGGCGTAGCCTCCTCTCCAGTACACATGAAAAGACCTTACCGGGAAGGCTGAGGAGTGTGATCCACGATAGTTGGAACACACCCTCCGGGTCCCCTTCTTAAAGAGAGGAACCACCACCCCGGTCTCCCAATCCAGAGGTACTGCCCCCAATGTCCACGCCATGTTGCAGAGTCTTGTCAACCAAGACAGCCCCACAGCATCCAGAGCCACCGAGGAGCTTTTTTGAACTACCTCAGCAACTTCAGCCCCAGAAATAGGAGAACCCACCACAGATTCCCCAGGCACTGCTTAATCATAGGAAGACATGTTGGTGGGATTGAGGAGGTCTTCGAAGTATTCCCTCCACCGATCCACAACAGCCGCAGTAGAGGTCAACAGCACACATTACACGGTGTTGACAGTAAATTGCTCTCCCCCAACCCCACCCCCCCAGATAGGCTCTTTCTCATTGCTGGTGTCCACCAGCGGGTTCTAAGATTACCGCCACGACATGCACCAAATACCTTGAGGCCACAGCTCCAATCAGCCGCCTCGACAAGAGCGGCACGGAAAATGGTCCAGCACCTCCCTCGTGACATGTTCAAAGTTCTTCCGGAGGTGGGAAGTGAAACTTTCTCTGACAGGAGACTCTGCGAGGCGTTCCCAGGTGACCCTCACAATGCATTTGGGCCTGCCAGGTCTATCCGGCATCCTCCCCCACCATCGGAGCCAGCTCACCACCAGGTGGTGATCGGTAGAAAGCTCTGCCCCTCTCGTCACCCGAGTGTCCAAAACATGAGGCCGCAAATCCGATGACACAACTACAAAGTCAATCATGGAACTGCGGCCGAGGGTGTCCTGGTGCCAAGTTCACATATGGACACCCTTATGTTTGAACATTGTGTTTGTTATGTACAATCCGTGACGAGTACAAAAGTCCAATAACAAAGCACCACTTGGGTTCAGATCCGGGTGGCCATTTTTCCCAATCACGCCTCTCCAGGTTTCACTGTCGTTGCCAACATGAGCGTTGAAGCCCCCCAGCAGAACAAGGGAATCACCCGAGGGAGCACTCTCCAGTACTCCCTCAAGGCAATCCAAAGAAGTGGGTACTCTGAGCTGCTGTTTGGTGCGTAAACACAAACAACAGTCAGGACCCGTCCCCCAACCCGAAGGCGGAGGAAGCTACCATCTCGTCTACTGTGTTAAAGTCCAACGTGCAGGCTTTGAGCCGTTGGCAACAATAATTGCCTCCCCAGCCTGTCGCCTCTCATTGCTTGCAATGCCAGAGTGGAAGAGAGTCCGGCCCCTCTAGAGAGAACATGTTCCAGAGCCCTTGCTGTGCATAGAAGTGAGTCCAACAATATCTAGCCGGAACTTCTCCTTCCTTTCCAGCGAGGTGACGTTCCACGTCTCAAGAGCTAGCTTATGTCGCCGATGATTGGACCGCCAAGTGCCCTGCCTTCGGCTGCTGCCCAGCTCACACTGCACCCGATCTCTATGACCCAGCCCATGAGTGGTGAGCCCATTGGAGGGGGGACCCACATTGCCTCTTCGAGCTGAGCCTGAGTCCCATGGGGACAGGCCCGGCCACCAGGCGCTTGCCATCGTGCCCCACCTCTGGGCCTGGCTCCAGAGTGGAGCCCCGGTGACCCGCGTCAGGGCGAGGAAAAATCTAGGTCCTCGATTAGTACTTCTCATAAAGGTCTTTGAGCCGCTTTTTGTCTGATCCCTCACCTAGGACCTGTTTGTCTGGGAGACCCTACCAGGGGGCATAGAAGCCCAAGTACCGATGGATGGACGAGCGATAACCTGCTGCCACCTGTCCGCCGCAGCTAAAACCATCCTACTGGTGTGTTTTTGATAACAAGGTAATTTCTGTGCAATCAGAGTCACTTGTACCTTGATGTGTCATTTTCTGTTTGAATTGCTTTATATATATATTTATAAAGTCCGAAATTAAATAGCGTCACAGTCAGCATCACAGACACTATCGTTGACCACATGTACCGTCGCATGCTAGCTAGCTAAGTTTTCTTCATTTTTGTCATAGTCATCTCAAAAAGATGATAACTTGCAACATATGTGCTACGACTTGCAGCAATGTATTTGCGTATGTTAGACACATGCGAAGTCTCAGTTGAATGCCTAATGCATCGTTTAAGTGTGCTTTCCCTGAATGCACAAGAGTTTTTTCCAACTTCTCAGCCTTCAAAACTCACAGCCGTCACCATAAATATGGCAAGAGTAGGACTGATCTGTATAGCGCAGAAGGTTTACCTTGTAATATTGTCTCATGTAGAGCGAAGTGCGATGATATACGGGGCCTTCTCCTGCATTTGAAAAGTCATTTTACCGAAGGTAGGACAGTTACGTGCCCCTTCAGTCAATGTGAAAAAAGACTAGGGTCTGGAAGGAAAAAGCACAAGATTGTCAACAAGCTGTCCCACCACTCTGGTCGCTTTGGTGTAGAACACATTAAAGCCTTCTACAGAAAGCTAGGAGTATCCAACAATGATTTCAAATTAGAAATTGTCACAGCTGATGAGGTGCTTAAAAAATTGAGCGCGCTCCACCCAAACAAGGCCACCGACCTTGATAATATTCCCTTCAGATTCCTCAGGGACTCTTCCTCCATCATCACGCACATAATAAACCTTTCAATTTCACACGGCCAAGTACGAAAATATTTTAAGACAACAAGAGTAACTCCCCTCTTTGAAAAAGGAAGCAAATTGGAACCTGGCAACTACCGACCTGTTTTTATTCTCAGTTCCATTTCGAAAGTAATGGAAACAATCGTTTATGAACAGGTTGATAGTTGCCTTGCCACTAATAAACTCATATACAAATTCCAATCCGGCTTCAGAACTAACCACTCCACTGACACATGCCTTCTCTATCTGACCGACCACATCAAACATGAGGTGGACGCGGGCAAACACTGCGGCATGGTCATGCTGGACCTTCAGAAGGCCTTTGACAGCGTTCACCAGGCTATCCTGTTGGATAAGCTCAGAGCAATCGGATTTAACAAAACCTCATCGACCTGGATGCAATCTTACTTGAGGGGAGAGAACAGGTGGTAGAGGTGAACGGCACCATGCCCCCCCCCCCCTCTCAGTGAGGTGTGGAGTCCCCCAAGGCAGAATATTGGGGCCTTCACTGTTCCTAATATACATAAACAACTTGTCATCGGCATGCAACTGTGAATTGTTCTTGTTTGCGGATGACTCGGCCTTGCTGGTATCAGACAAGGGACACGTCACAGGTGGAGAAAATCCTCAGTGCTGAACTCTGCAGAACTTGCACCTGGCTCGCTGACAACAAGCTATCCATACACTTGGGTAAAACGGAATCCATCCTGTTTGGGTCCCACATCAACCATAAGAAAGTCAATGACTTCACTATAAAAGTGGGTGTCATTGTTATCACCAGGAAGGATGAGGTCACCTACCTAGGTTCCATTCTAGAGGCTAATCTTTCCTGCGATAAAATGGCAACCAAGCTAATCAAAAAGGTCAACCAATGAACGAGATTTCTCTGTAGAATCTCCTCTCTGGTCAACAAAAGCACCATGAGGATTCTGGCGGGAACTCTCGTTCAACCCTTTTTCGATAACGCATGCACCTCCTGGTACCCTAGCACCCCCAAAACCCTCAATTCTAAACTCCAAACATCCCAGAACAAGCAAGTCAGATTACTTCTAGACCTCCACCCCAGATCCCACCTCAGCCCACTTCTCAAAAGTGGGCTGGCTCAGGGTGGAGGACAGAGTAAAACAACTTGCACTGAGCCTAGTCTATAAAATCCGCTACACTTCCCTGATACCGAAGTACATGTCAAACTACTTCCTTAACGTTAATGACCGCCATAACCGCAACACCAGGGGGAGCTCCACTAACCACATTAAACCCAGATTCCGATCTAATAAAGGTCTTAACTCATTCTCTTTCTATGCCACATCAATGTGGAATGCGCTCCCAACAGGTATAAAAGAAAGGGCATCTCTATCCTCCTTCAAAACCGCAATAAAAGTACACCTCCAGGCAGCTACAACCCTAAACTAACACCCTCCCGGATTGTTAATAATCAAATGTAAACAATCAAATGCAGATACTTTTGCTTATGCCTTCTGAGCTCTCTCTCTCTCTCTCTCTATGTCCACTACTTGCTGTACATATCCTACCAAGTCAGACCTACAATGTTCCAATATCCATTTCTCTGTTCTCAATTGTTGATGACTGATGATAACAACCAAACTTAACACCCCCCTCCCCCTCCACACCCCGGATTGTAAATAATGTAAATAATTCAATGTGATTATCTTGTGTGATGACTGTATTATGATAATAGTATATATATGGTAGTGTATATCTGTATCATGAATCAATTTAAGTGGATCCCGACTTCAACAAGTTGAAAAACTTATTTGGGTGTTACCATTTAGTGGTCAATTGTACGGAATATGTACTTCACTGTGCAACCTACTAATAAAAGTCGCAATCAATCAATCAATCAAAGTCCGGCCTTCATGCCAAGAGCCTAAATCTCTAATGTGAGTGACTTCATTAGATACTTTGCTCGCCGGGAAATAGTAGCAACAGGACTACTGCAATTTAACGACAAGCCTCAAAATTTCAGAGCTTGGAAACGCTCCTTTAAAAATGCAATAAATGGATTAGATTTAACAACAAGTGAGGAGATGGACTTGATGTTAAAGTGGCTTGGCAAAGAATCCTCTGAACACGTAGAACAAATTAGAGCCATACACATTAACAACCCAACCAAAGGTCTCAATATGATGTGGGACAGGCTTGAGCAATGTTATGGCTCAGTTGAAGGGATTGAGGATGCACTCTTCAAAAGAATTGATATGTTCCCCAAAATCACATCCAAAGACTACACAAAACTAAGGAAGTTAGTGACCTGCTCATGGAAATGCAGAGTGCTAAAGCTGAATTGAGACCTTCCTGGTCTTGCGTTTTTGGATACCGCAAGAGGACTAAATCCAATTGTGCAGAAACGTCCCTTCAATTTGCAAGAAAGGTGGATCACAGTAGGAGCTAAATACAAATGCACACAACGTGTCCCCTTCCCACCATTCCAAGAAGCTAACTCAAGAAATGACCCAAGCTTTAACTTTACATCGTTCCCTGACGTACCCAAACTCGACACATTGCCATGGAGAGCATATAAACAAAAATAAATGTCAATGCACAAAACTGATGTTGTCTCCAGTTACAATTTAGATACACAAAGAACGGCAAACAAAGCTGTTAACAGCGACAAGCTTTGCCCAATTCACATGAAACCTCATCCCCTCTCGAAGTGCAGATCATTTCGAATGAAAACACTCGATGATCGAAAAGCATTCTTAAAAGAGGACCACATTTGCTTCAAATGCTGTTCTTCATCTACACACAATGCAAAAAACTGTATGGTCAAGATACAGTGCTCTGAGTGTCTTGATGAAAAACACTGCACTGCTCTTCACCCAGGACCAGCACCCTGGTTTAAAGAAACTGAACCTGCAGCAGAGTATGGCGGGGAGAGTGACTCCGCTAAGTCGGAGGAGATCACGTCCAAGTGCACACAGGTTTGTGGCGTGAACGAAGCAGGCAGATCCTGCTCTAAAATTAGTCTTGTTAAAGTGTACCCAGCAGGCCATCCTGAACAAGCAGTAAGGCTCTATGCCATCCATGATGAACAAAGTAACAGGTCGTTAGTATGTCCTGAGTTTTTTGAATTGTTCAATGACCGTGGCCCTAGTTCCCCTTACTCACTAAGGACATGTGCTGGTACTAAAAAAGCAATGGACAGGAGAGCTACAGGATATGTAGTGGCAGCCTTGGATGGTTCAGTCCACATCCCATTGCCTAGCCTCATTGAATGTATAAATATCCCAAACGATAGAGATGAAATTCCCATACCCAGTGCAGCTATGCAACACAGTCACCTAAAGTCAGTAGCTCACCTTATCCCTGACCTGGACTGGATGTTATTAGAGTTCACAAAGTCCATAAACAGATAAGTGGCCTTAACAACGCACCCTATGCACGAAAATTGGACCTCGGGTGGATCATAGTAGGAAACGTGTGTTTAGGTGATGTCCACAAAACTCTCGCTGTGAAGACGCTTTTTCACAAATACAACTGAGAAGGGGCGTCCTACAATGTTTGAGCCATGTCCCAATGTATTTAATGTAATAGCGAGACATTGTGAGCTACAAGTTCCATTCAGCTTCAGCACTCAACTTGTGGATAGCGCTTGTGAACCTGATCATTTAGGATGTAATGTGTTCAAACAAACCAGGCATGACAATTACATCGCACCCTCCATTCAGGACAAAGCCTTCTTGAAAATAATGGAAGAAGGATACAGACAAGAGCTGGAAAGTTCCATTACAATTCAAGTCGCCACGTCAAAAACTCCTTAACAACAGAATTTCACCATTTAATTACAGTAACCGAATGGCAGCTAATGGTTCCAGTATAAAACTGTTTTTTTAAAAACTGCTATGCAGTATGAATACATTTGCATAGCCGTTTTTAAAAACAGTTGTATACTGGAACCATTAGCTGCCAGTAGGTTACTGTAATTAAATGGTGAAATGTCTTACAATGTGAGATAATGTGAAAAAAGCAATAAAAAATGATTCAAACAACTCCTAAACCAAACATGCAAAATGTCTAAAAATGCCTGTAATATTGAACATATGTGAGTTTCACTAGAATCAGTTGTTTTTGTAAGGTTTGCAAATACAAATATTAGATTTTAAACATAATGACAGTATAACTGCCACGCTCAATATGAAACCACACATGAAAATTGTCTAATAATTAATTAAGAAATGTATCTTTGTGAGTTTTACTAGAAACATTTTCTTTTGTAAGGGTTGCAAACACAAAAGTTATTTTTTTTTACTCAATATGACAGTAAAACTGCCACGCTCAATATGTCAATTATTTAAACATAACTGCTAAACTACACATGAAAAATGGCTAATAATGCCTCAAATAATGCATTCTTGTGAGTTTTGCTCGAAACATATGCTTTTTTAAGGCTTGCAAACACAAAAAGTAGTTTTTTACTCAATATGACAATAATGTTCTTAGATTATCTGAGAAAATGCGAAAAAAGCAATAAAAATGTATTCCATCATTCCTAAACCAAACATGCAAAATGTCTACAAAAAAAATTAAGAAATGTGTCTTTGAGAGTTTTACTAGAAACAATTTATTTTGTAAGGTTTGCAAACACCCAAGTTATTTTTTTTACTCAATATGACAGTGTAACTGCCACGCTCACTCAATATGTCAGTTATTTAAACATAACTCCTAAACTACACATTAAAAATGGCTAATAATGCCTCAAATAATGCATTCTTGTGAGTTTTAATCGAAACATATGCTTTTTTAAGGCTTGCAAACACAAAAAGTATTTTTTTACTCAATATGACAATAATGTTCTTAGAATCCTGAGATAATGCGAAAAAAGCAATAAAAATGTATTCAATCATAATTCCTAAACCAAACATGCAACTTGTCTAAAAATGCCTGTAATATTGAATCCATGTGAGTTTTACTAGAATCAGATAATTTTTTGTAAGGTTTGCAAATACAAAAATTAGGTTTTACTCACTATGACAGTATACTGTCACACGCAATATGGGAGTACTTAAACATAACTAATAAACCACCCATGCAAAATGGCTAAAAATGTCTGAAATTATGCATCATTGGGAGTTTTACTCCAAACATATGCTTTTTTACGGCCTGCACACACAAAAAGTAATTTTTTACTCAATATGACTGTAATTTTCTTAGAATCCTGAGATAATGCAAAAAAAGCAATACAAATTTATTCAAACATAACTCCTAAACTACACATTAAAAATGGCTAATAATGTCTCAAATGATGCATTCTTGCGAGTTTTGCTCGATACATATGCTTTTTTGAGGCTTGCAAACACAAAAAGTAGTTTTTTTACTCAATATGACAATTATGTTCTTAGAATCCTGAGATAATGCGAAAAAAGTAATAAAAATGTATGCAATCATAATTCCTAAACCAAACATGTAAATTGTCTAAAAATGCCTGTAATATTGAATCCTTGTGAGTTTTACTAGAATCACTTGTTTTTGTAAGGTTTGCAAATACAAAAATTAGGTTTTACTCACTATGACAGTATACTGTCACACTCAATATGACAGTTATTAAACATAACTAGTAAACCGCCCATGCAAAATGGCTATAAATGTCTGAAATAATGCATCATTGGGAGTTTTACTCCAAACACATGCTTTTTTAAGGCCTGCAAACACAAAAAGTAGTTTTTTACTCAATATGACTGTAATGTTCTTAGAATCCTGAGATAATGCGAAAAAAGCAATACAAATGTATTCAAGCATAACTCCTAAACAACAGATCCAAAAGGGCTAATAATACCTGGAGATATGTATCTTTGTCAGTTTTACTAGAAAAATAATGTTTTGTAAGGATTGCAAAGACACAAGTTAGTTTTTTTTATTCAATATGACAGTATAACTGTCATACTAAATATGAAAGTTATATAAAAATGACTCCAAAACCAAACATGCATTATGTCTAAAAATGCCTGTAATATGGAATATATGTGAGTTTTACCAGAATCGGGTATTTTGGTAAGGTTTACAAATAAAAAATTATGTTTTACTCATAATGACAGTATAACTGCCACAAACAATATGACAGTTTTTTCAAACATAACTCCTTAACCACAAATGCAAAATGGCTTATATTGCCTGGAGAAATGTAACTTTGTGAGTTTTACTGGAAAAAACATATTTTGTAAGGTTTGCAAAAACAGAAAGTAGTTTTTTACTCAATATGACAATTATGTTCTTAGAATCCTGAGATAATGCGAAAAAAGCAATAAAAATGTATTCCATCATAATTCCTAAACCAAACATGCAAGATGTCTAAAAATGAATTAAGAAATGTATCTTCGTGAGTTTTACTAGAAACATTTTCTTTTGTAAGGTTTGCAAACACACGAGTTAATTCTTTTTACTAATATGACAGTTTAACTGCCACGCTATATGTAAGTTATTTAAACATAACTCCTAAACTACACATGAAAAATGGCTAATAATGCCTCAAATAATGCATTCTTGTGAGTTTTGCTCGAAACATATGCTTTTTTAAGGCTTGCAAACACAAAAAGTAGTTTTTTTACTCAATATGACAATAATGTTCTTAGAATCCTGAGATAATGCGAAAAAAGCAATACAAATGTATTCAATCATAATTCCTAAACCAAACATGCAACTTGTCTAAAAATGCCTGTAATATTGCATCCATGTGAGTTTTACTAGAATAAGTTGTTTTTGTAATGTTTACAAATATAAAACTTGGGTTTTACTCACTATGACAGTATACTGTCACACTCAATATGAAAGTTATTAAACATAACTAGTAAACCACACATGCAAAATGGCTAATAATGCCTGAAATAATGCATCATTGGGAGTTTTACTCTAAACATATGCTTTTTTAAGGCTTGCAAAAACAAAAAGTAGTTTTTTACTCAATATGATAGTAATGTTCTTGGAATCCTGAGATAATGCGAAAAAAGCAATAAAAATGTATTCAAACATATATCCTAAACAACACATGCAAAATGGCTATTAAAGCCTAGAGACATGTATCTTTGTTAGTTTTACTAAAAAAATTATCTTTTGTAAGGTTTTCAAGGACACAAATTAGTTTTTTTAATTCAATACGACAGTATAGCTGTCATACAGAATATGAAAGTTATTTGAACATAACTCCAAAACCAACTATGCTATCCTTCTAAAAAGGCCTGTAATACATGTGAGTTTTACTAGAAACAGTTTTTTTGTAAGGTTTGCAAATACAAAAATTAGGTTTTACTCACTATGACAGTATACTGTCACATTTAATATGACAGTTTTTAAACATAACTCCTAAACAACACATGCGAAATTGCTAATAATGACTGGAGAAATGTATCTTTGTTAGTTTTACTAGAATAATGATCTTTTGTAGAGTTTGCAAAGACAGAAGTTGGTCGTTTTACTCAATATGACTACATATGAAAGTTATATAAACATTACTCCAAAATTCAAACATGCAATATGTCTAAAAATGCCTGTAATATTGAATCTATGTGACTTTTTCCAGAATCAGGTATTTTGGTAAAGTTCACAAATACAAAAATTAGGTGTTACTCATAATGACAATTTTACTGCCACATTCAATATGACAGTTATTTAAACATAACTCTTAAACCACACGTGTAAAATGGCTAATATTGCCTGGAAAATTTATCTTTGTGAGTTTTACTGAAAAAAATATTTTGTTAGGTTTGTAAAGACACAAGTTAGTTTTTTTTACTCAATATGACAGTATAACTGTCATACTAAATATGAAAGTTATATAAACATAACTCCAAAAGCAAACATGCATTATGTCTAAAAATGCCTGTAATATTGTATTCATGTGAGTTTAACTAGAATCAGTTGTTTTTGTAAGGTTTGCAAATACAATATATGGGTTTTTCTTAATATGACAGTATACTGTCACACTCAATCTGACAGTTATTTAAACATAACTCCTAAACCACACATACAAAACGGCTAATAATGCCTGGAGAAATGTATCTTTGTGAGTTTTACTAGAAAAATATATTTTGTAAGGTTTGCAAAGACACAAGTTAGTTGTTTCACTCAATATGACGGTATCATACTAAATCCAATTTGCTTCCGCTTATCCGAGGTCGGGTTGCGGGGGCAGCAGCATAGGCAGAGAAGCCCAGACTTCCCTCTCCCCAGCCAATTTGTCCAGCTCTTCTCGGGGGATCCCGAGGCATTCCCAGGCCAGCCGGGAGACATAGTCTTCCAAATGTGTCCTGGGTCTTCCCCGTGGCCTCCTGCCGGTCGGACTTGCCCTAAACACCTCCCGAGGGAGGCATTCGGGTGGCATCCTGAGCAGATGCCCGAACCACCTCATCTGGCTCCTCTCAATGTGGAGGAGCAGCAGATTTACTCTGAGTTCCTCCCGGATGACAGAGCTTCTCACCCTATCTCTAGGCAGAGACCCGCCACCCGGCGGAGGAAACTCATTTCGGCCGCTTGTACCCGTGATCTTGTCCTTTCGGTCATAAGCCAAAGCTCATGACCATAGGTGAATTGGGAACGTAGATCGACCGGTAAATTGAGAGCTTTGCCTTACGGCTCAGCTCCTTCTTCACCACAACGGATCGATAGAGCGTCCTCATTACTGAAGATGCCGCACCGATCCGCCTGTGGATCTCACGATCCACTGTTCCCTCACTCGTGAACAAGACTCCTAGGTTCTTGAACTCTTCCACTTGGGGCAAGATCTCTTCCCCAACCTGTAGATGGCACTCCACCCTTTTCCGGGCGAGAACCATGGACTCAGACTTGGAGGTGCTGATTCTCATCCCAGTCGCTTCACACTCTGCTGCGAACCGATCCAATGAGAGCTGAAGATCCTGGCCAGTTGAAGCCATCAGGACCACATTATCTGCAAAAAGCAGAGACCTAATCCTGCAGCCAACAAACCGGATCCCCTCAACACCATGACTGCGCCTACAAATTCTGTCCATAAAAGTTATGAACAGTATCGGTGACACAGGGCAGCCTTGGCGGAGTCCAACCCTCACTGGAAAGGGGTCCGACTTACTGCCGGCAAAGCGGACCAAGCTCTGACACTGATCATACAGGGAGCGACCCGCCACAATCAGACAGTCCGATACCCCATACTCTCTGAGCACTCCCCACAGGACTTCCCAGGATAGGGTCGAATGCCTTCTCAGTCCACAAAGCACATGTAGACTGGTTAGGCAAACTCCCATGCACACTCAACGACCCTGCCGAGAATACAGAGTTGGTCTAGAGTTCCACGACCAGGATTAAAACCACACTGTTTGTCCTGGATCCGAGGTTCGACTATCCGGCGTAGCCTCCTCTCCAGTACACATGAAAATACCTTACCGGGAAGGCTGAGGAGTGTGTTCCACGATAGTTGGAACACACCCTCCGGTTCCCCTTCTTACAGAGAGGAACCACCACCCCGGTCTCCCAATCCAGAGGTACCGCCCCCAATGTCCACGCCATGTTGCAGAGTCTTGTCAACCAAGACAGCCCCACAGCATCCAGAGCCACCGAAGAGCTTTTTAACTACCTCAGCAACTTCAGCCCCAGAAATAGGAGAACCCACCACAGATTCCCTAGGCACTGCTTAATCATAGGAAGACATGTTGGTGGGATTGAGGAGGTCTTCGAAGTATTCCCTCCACCGATCCACAACAGCCGCAGTAGAGGTCAGCAGCACACATTACACGGTGTTGACAGTAAATAGGCTCTTTCTTCAGTTTGACGGCTTCCCTCACTGCTGGTGTCCACGACATGCACCAAACACCTTGAGGCCACAGCTCCAATCAGCCGCCTCGACAAGAGAGGCACGGAAAATGGTCCAGCACCTCCCTCGTGACATGTTCAAAGTTCTTCCGGAGGTGGGAATTGAAACTCTCTCTGACAGGAGACTCTGCTAGGCGTTCCCAGCAGATCCTCACAATGCATTTGGGCCTGCCAGGTCTGTCCGGCATCCACCCCCACCATCGGAGCCAGCTCACTACCAGGTGGTGATCGGTAGAAAGCTCTGCCCCTCTCGTCACCCGAGTGTCCAAAACATGAGGCCGCAAATCCGATGACACAACTACAAAGTCAATCATGGAACTGCGGCCGAGGGTGTCCTGGTGCCAAGTGCACATATGGACACCCTTATGTTTGAACATTGTGTTTGTTATGGACAATCCGTGACGAGTACAAAAGTCCAATAACAAAGCACCACTTGGGTACAGATCCGGGTGGCCATTTTTCCCAATCACGCCTCTCCAGGTTTCACTGTCGTTGCCAACATGAGCGTTGAAGCCCCCCAGCAGAACAAGGGAATCACCCGAGGGAGCACTCTCCAGTACTCCCTCAAGGGAATCCAAAGAAGCGGGTACTCTGAGCTGCTGTTTGGTGCGTAAACACAAACAACAGTCAGGACCCGTCCCCCAACCCGAAGGCGGAGAAAGCTACCATCTCGTCTACTGTGTTAAAGTCCAATGTGCAGGCTTTGAGCCGGGGCCTGTCGCTCTCATTGCTTGCAATGCCAGAGTGGAAGAGAGTACGGCCCCTCAAAGAGAACAGGTTCCAGATCCCTTGCTGTGCGTAGAAGTGAGTCCAACTATATCTACCTGGAACTTCTCCTTCCCTCCCAGCGAGGTGACGTTCCACGTCTCAAGAGCTAGCTTATGTCGCCGATGATTGGACCGCCAAGTGCCCTGCCTTCGGCTGCTGCCCAGCTCACACTGCACCCGACCTCTATGACCCACCCCATGAGTGGTGAGCCATTTGGAGGGGGGACCCACATTGCCTCTTCGAGCTGAGCCTGAGTCCCATTGGGACAGGCCCGGCCACCAGGCGCTCGCCATCGTGCCCCATCTCTGGGCCTGGCTCCAGAGGGGAGCCCCGATGACCCGCGTCAGGGCGAGGAAAAATCTAGGTCCTCGATTTGTACTTCTCATAAAAGTCTTTGAGCTGCTTTTTGTCTGATCCCTCACCTAGGACCTGTTTGTCTGGGAGACCCTACCAGGGGGCATAGAAGCCCAATACCGATGGATGGACGTGCGTAATATTGTATCTATGTGAGTTTTACTAGAATCAGTTTTTTTGTAAGGTTTGCAAATAGAAAAATTAGGTTTTACTCACTATGACAGTATACTGTCACACTCAATATGACAGTTTTTAAACATAACTTCTAAACAACACATGCGAAATTGCTAATAATGACTGGAGAAATGTATCTTTGTTAGTTTTACTAGAATAATGATATTTTGTACGGTTTGCAAAGACACAAGTTGGTTGTTTTACTCAATATGACTACATATGAAAGTTATATAAACATTACTCCAAAATTCAAACATGCAATATGTCTAAAAATGCCTGTAATATTGAATCTATGTGAGTTTTACCAGAATCGGGTATTTTGGTAAGGTTTACAAATACAAAAATTAGGTGTTACTCATAATGACAGTTTTACTGCCACATTCAATATGACAGTTATTTAAACATAACTCTTAAACCACACATGGGGCGGCGTGACGAAGTTGGTAGAGTGGCCGTGCCAGCAATCGGAGGGTTGCTGGTTACTGGGGTTCAATCCCCACCTTCTACCATCTTAGTCACGTCCGTTGTGTCCTTGGGCAAGACACTTCACGCTTGCTCCTGATGGCTGCTGGTTAGCGCCTTGCATGGCAGCTCCCGCCATCAGTGTGTGAATGTGTGTGTGAATGGGTGAATGTGGAAATACTGTCAAAGCGCTTTGAGTACCTTGAAGGTAGAAAAGCGCTATACAAGTATAACCCATTTATCATTTATGATTTTACATGTAAAATGGCTAATATTGCCTGGAAAATTTATCTTTGTGAGTTTTACTGAAAAAAAAATATTTTGTAAGGTTTGGAAAGACACAAGTTAGTTTTTTTTACTCAATATGACAGTATAACTGTCATACTAAAAATGAAAGTTATATGAACATAACTCCAAAAGCAAACATGCATTATGTCTAAAAATGCCTGTAATATTGTATTCATGTGAGTTGAACTAGAATCAGTTGTTTTTGTAAGGTTTGCAAATACAAAATATGGGTTTTTCGCACTATGACAGTATACTGTCAAACTCAATCTGACAGTTATTTAAACATAACTCCTAAACCACACATGAAAATGACTAATAATGCCTGGAGAAATGTATCTTTGTGAGTTTTACTAGAAAAAATATATTTTGTAAGGTTTGCAAAGACACAAGTTAGTTGTTTTACTCAATATGACAGTATAACTGTCATACTAAATCCATCCATCCATCCATTTTCTTCCGCTTATCCGAGGTCGGGTTGCAGGGGCAGCAGCCTAAGCAGAGAAGCCCAGACTTCCCTCTCCCCAGCCACTTTGTCCAGCTCTTCTCGGGGGATCCCGAGGCATTCCCAGGCCAGCCGGGAGACATAGTCTTCCAAATGTGTCCTGGGTCTTCCCCGTGGCCTCCTGCCGGTCGGACTTGCCCTAAACACCTCCCGAGGGAGGCGTTCGGGTGGCATCCTGAGCAGATGCCCGAACCACCTCATCTGGCTCCTCTCAATGTGGAGGAGCAGCAGCTTTACTCTGAGTTCCTCCCGGATGACGGAGCTTCTCACCCTATCTCTAGGGAGAGACCCGCCACCCGGCGGAGGAAACTCATTTCGGCCGCTTGTACCCGTGATCTTGTCCTTTCGGTCATAAGCCAAAGCTCATGACCATAGGTGAATTGGGAACGTAGATCGACCGGTAAATTGAGAGCTTTGCCTTACGGCTCAGCTCTTTATTCACCACAACGGATCGATACAGCGTCCTCATTACTGAAGATGCCGCACCGATCCGCCTGTGGATCTCACGATCCACTGTTCCCTCACTCGTGAACAAGACTCCTAGGTTCTTGAACTCTTCCACTTGGGGCAAGATCTCCTCCCCAAACTGTAGATGGCACTCCACCCTTTTCCGGGCGAGAACCATGGACTCAGACTTGGAGGTGCTGATTCTCATCCCAGTCTCTTCACACTCGGCTGCGAACCGATCCAATGAGAGCTGAAGATCCTGGCCAGTTGTAGCCATCAGGACCACATTATCTGCAAAAAGCAGAGACCTAATACTGCAGCCACCAAACCGGATCCCCTCAACACCATGACTGCGCCTAGAAATTCTGTCCATAAAAGTTATGAACAGAATCGGTGACAAAGGGCAGCCTTGGCGGAGTCCAACCCTCACTGGAAAGGGGTCCGACTTACTGCCGGCAATGCGGACCAAGCTCTGACACTGATCATACAGGGAGCGACCCGCCACAATCAGACAGACCCATACTCTCTGAGCACTCCCCACAGGACTTCCCGGGATACGGTCGAATGCCTTCTCAGTCCACAAAGCACATGTAGACTGGTTAGGCAAACTCTCATGCACACTCAAGGACCCTGCCGAGAATATAGAGCTGGTCTAGAGTTCCACGACCAGGACGAAAACCACACTGTTTGTCCTGGATCCGAGGTTCGACTATCCGGCGTAGCCTCCTCTCCAGTACACATGAAAAGACCTTACCGGGAAGGCTGAGGAGTGTGATCCACGATAGTTGGAACACACCCTCCGGGTCCCCTTCTTAAAGAGAGGAACCACCACCCCGGTCTCCCAATCCAGAGGTACTGCCCCCAATGTCCACGCCATGTTGCAGAGTCTTGTCAACCAAGACAGCCCCACAGCATCCAGAGCCACCGAGGAGCTTTTTTGAACTACCTCAGCAACTTCAGCCCCAGAAATAGGAGAACCCACCACAGATTCCCCAGGCACTGCTTAATCATAGGAAGACATGTTGGTGGGATTGAGGAGGTCTTCGAAGTATTCCCTCCACCGATCCACAACAGCCGCAGTAGAGGTCAACAGCACACATTACACGGTGTTGACAGTAAATTGCTCTCCCCCAACCCCACCCCCCCAGATAGGCTCTTTCTCATTGCTGGTGTCCACCAGCGGGTTCTAAGATTACCGCCACGACATGCACCAAATACCTTGAGGCCACAGCTCCAATCAGCCGCCTCGACAAGAGCGGCACGGAAAATGGTCCAGCACCTCCCTCGTGACATGTTCAAAGTTCTTCCGGAGGTGGGAAGTGAAACTTTCTCTGACAGGAGACTCTGCGAGGCGTTCCCAGGTGACCCTCACAATGCATTTGGGCCTGCCAGGTCTATCCGGCATCCTCCCCCACCATCGGAGCCAGCTCACCACCAGGTGGTGATCGGTAGAAAGCTCTGCCCCTCTCGTCACCCGAGTGTCCAAAACATGAGGCCGCAAATCCGATGACACAACTACAAAGTCAATCATGGAACTGCGGCCGAGGGTGTCCTGGTGCCAAGTTCACATATGGACACCCTTATGTTTGAACATTGTGTTTGTTATGTACAATCCGTGACGAGTACAAAAGTCCAATAACAAAGCACCACTTGGGTTCAGATCCGGGTGGCCATTTTTCCCAATCACGCCTCTCCAGGTTTCACTGTCGTTGCCAACATGAGCGTTGAAGCCCCCCAGCAGAACAAGGGAATCACCCGAGGGAGCACTCTCCAGTACTCCCTCAAGGCAATCCAAAGAAGTGGGTACTCTGAGCTGCTGTTTGGTGCGTAAACACAAACAACAGTCAGGACCCGTCCCCCAACCCGAAGGCGGAGGAAGCTACCATCTCGTCTACTGTGTTAAAGTCCAACGTGCAGGCTTTGAGCCGTTGGCAACAATAATTGCCTCCCCAGCCTGTCGCCTCTCATTGCTTGCAATGCCAGAGTGGAAGAGAGTCCGGCCCCTCTAGAGAGAACATGTTCCAGAGCCCTTGCTGTGCATAGAAGTGAGTCCAACAATATCTAGCCGGAACTTCTCCTTCCTTTCCAGCGAGGTGACGTTCCACGTCTCAAGAGCTAGCTTATGTCGCCGATGATTGGACCGCCAAGTGCCCTGCCTTCGGCTGCTGCCCAGCTCACACTGCACCCGATCTCTATGACCCAGCCCATGAGTGGTGAGCCCATTGGAGGGGGGACCCACATTGCCTCTTCGAGCTGAGCCTGAGTCCCATGGGGACAGGCCCGGCCACCAGGCGCTTGCCATCGTGCCCCACCTCTGGGCCTGGCTCCAGAGTGGAGCCCCGGTGACCCGCGTCAGGGCGAGGAAAAATCTAGGTCCTCGATTAGTACTTCTCATAAAGGTCTTTGAGCCGCTTTTTGTCTGATCCCTCACCTAGGACCTGTTTGTCTGGGAGACCCTACCAGGGGGCATAGAAGCCCAAGTACCGATGGATGGACGAGCGATAACCTGCTGCCACCTGTCCGCCGCAGCTAAAACCATCCTACTGGTGTGTTTTTGATAACAAGGTAATTTCTGTGCAATCAGAGTCACTTGTACCTTGATGTGTCATTTTCTGTTTGAATTGCTTTATATATATATTTATAAAGTCCGAAATTAAATAGCGTCACAGTCAGCATCACAGACACTATCGTTGACCACATGTACCGTCGCATGCTAGCTAGCTAAGTTTTCTTCATTTTTGTCATAGTCATCTCAAAAAGATGATAACTTGCAACATATGTGCTACGACTTGCAGCAATGTATTTGCGTATGTTAGACACATGCGAAGTCTCAGTTGAATGCCTAATGCATCGTTTAAGTGTGCTTTCCCTGAATGCACAAGAGTTTTTTCCAACTTCTCAGCCTTCAAAACTCACAGCCGTCACCATAAATATGGCAAGAGTAGGACTGATCTGTATAGCGCAGAAGGTTTACCTTGTAATATTGTCTCATGTAGAGCGAAGTGCGATGATATACGGGGCCTTCTCCTGCATTTGAAAAGTCATTTTACCGAAGGTAGGACAGTTACGTGCCCCTTCAGTCAATGTGAAAAAAGACTAGGGTCTGGAAGGAAAAAGCACAAGATTGTCAACAAGCTGTCCCACCACTCTGGTCGCTTTGGTGTAGAACACATTAAAGCCTTCTACAGAAAGCTAGGAGTATCCAACAATGATTTCAAATTAGAAATTGTCACAGCTGATGAGGTGCTTAAAAAATTGAGCGCGCTCCACCCAAACAAGGCCACCGACCTTGATAATATTCCCTTCAGATTCCTCAGGGACTCTTCCTCCATCATCACGCACATAATAAACCTTTCAATTTCACACGGCCAAGTACGAAAATATTTTAAGACAACAAGAGTAACTCCCCTCTTTGAAAAAGGAAGCAAATTGGAACCTGGCAACTACCGACCTGTTTTTATTCTCAGTTCCATTTCGAAAGTAATGGAAACAATCGTTTATGAACAGGTTGATAGTTGCCTTGCCACTAATAAACTCATATACAAATTCCAATCCGGCTTCAGAACTAACCACTCCACTGACACATGCCTTCTCTATCTGACCGACCACATCAAACATGAGGTGGACGCGGGCAAACACTGCGGCATGGTCATGCTGGACCTTCAGAAGGCCTTTGACAGCGTTCACCAGGCTATCCTGTTGGATAAGCTCAGAGCAATCGGATTTAACAAAACCTCATCGACCTGGATGCAATCTTACTTGAGGGGAGAGAACAGGTGGTAGAGGTGAACGGCACCATGCCCCCCCCCCCCCCCTCTCAGTGAGGTGTGGAGTCCCCCAAGGCAGAATATTGGGGCCTTCACTGTTCCTAATATACATAAACAACTTGTCATCGGCATGCAACTGTGAATTGTTCTTGTTTGCGGATGACTCGGCCTTGCTGGTATCAGACAAGGGACACGTCACAGGTGGAGAAAATCCTCAGTGCTGAACTCTGCAGAACTTGCACCTGGCTCGCTGACAACAAGCTATCCATACACTTGGGTAAAACGGAATCCATCCTGTTTGGGTCCCACATCAACCATAAGAAAGTCAATGACTTCACTATAAAAGTGGGTGTCATTGTTATCACCAGGAAGGATGAGGTCACCTACCTAGGTTCCATTCTAGAGGCTAATCTTTCCTGCGATAAAATGGCAACCAAGCTAATCAAAAAGGTCAACCAATGAACGAGATTTCTCTGTAGAATCTCCTCTCTGGTCAACAAAAGCACCATGAGGATTCTGGCGGGAACTCTCGTTCAACCCTTTTTCGATAACGCATGCACCTCCTGGTACCCTAGCACCCCCAAAACCCTCAATTCTAAACTCCAAACATCCCAGAACAAGCAAGTCAGATTACTTCTAGACCTCCACCCCAGATCCCACCTCAGCCCACTTCTCAAAAGTGGGCTGGCTCAGGGTGGAGGACAGAGTAAAACAACTTGCACTGAGCCTAGTCTATAAAATCCGCTACACTTCCCTGATACCGAAGTACATGTCAAACTACTTCCTTAACGTTAATGACCGCCATAACCGCAACACCAGGGGGAGCTCCACTAACCACATTAAACCCAGATTCCGATCTAATAAAGGTCTTAACTCATTCTCTTTCTATGCCACATCAATGTGGAATGCGCTCCCAACAGGTATAAAAGAAAGGGCATCTCTATCCTCCTTCAAAACCGCAATAAAAGTACACCTCCAGGCAGCTACAACCCTAAACTAACACCCTCCCGGATTGTTAATAATCAAATGTAAACAATCAAATGCAGATACTTTTGCTTATGCCTTCTGAGCTCTCTCTCTCTCTCTCTCTATGTCCACTACTTGCTGTACATATCCTACCAAGTCAGACCTACAATGTTCCAATATCCATTTCTCTGTTCTCAATTGTTGATGACTGATGATAACAACCAAACTTAACACCCCCCTCCCCCTCCACACCCCGGATTGTAAATAATGTAAATAATTCAATGTGATTATCTTGTGTGATGACTGTATTATGATAATAGTATATATATGGTAGTGTATATCTGTATCATGAATCAATTTAAGTGGATCCCGACTTCAACAAGTTGAAAAACTTATTTGGGTGTTACCATTTAGTGGTCAATTGTACGGAATATGTACTTCACTGTGCAACCTACTAATAAAAGTCGCAATCAATCAATCAATCAAAGTCCGGCCTTCATGCCAAGAGCCTAAATCTCTAATGTGAGTGACTTCATTAGATACTTTGCTCGCCGGGAAATAGTAGCAACAGGACTACTGCAATTTAACGACAAGCCTCAAAATTTCAGAGCTTGGAAACGCTCCTTTAAAAATGCAATAAATGGATTAGATTTAACAACAAGTGAGGAGATGGACTTGATGTTAAAGTGGCTTGGCAAAGAATCCTCTGAACACGTAGAACAAATTAGAGCCATACACATTAACAACCCAACCAAAGGTCTCAATATGATGTGGGACAGGCTTGAGCAATGTTATGGCTCAGTTGAAGGGATTGAGGATACACTCTTCAAAAGAATTGATATGTTCCCCAAAATCACATCCAAAGACTACACAAAACTAAGGAAGTTAGTGACCTGCTCATGGAAATGCAGAGTGCTAAAGCTGAATTGAGACCTTCCTGGTCTTGCGTTTTTGGATACCGCAAGAGGACTAAATCCAATTGTGCAGAAACGTCCCTTCAATTTGCAAGAAAGGTGGATCACAGTAGGAGCTAAATACAAATGCACACAACGTGTCCCCTTCCCACCATTCCAAGAAGCTAACTCAAGAAATGACCCAAGCTTTAACTTTACATCGTTCCCTGACGTACCCAAACTCGACACATTGCCATGGAGAGCATATAAACAAAAATAAATGTCAATGCACAAAACTGATGTTGTCTCCAGTTACAATTTAGATACACAAAGAACGGCAAACAAAGCTGTTAACAGCGACAAGCTTTGCCCAATTCACATGAAACCTCATCCCCTCTCGAAGTGCAGATCATTTCGAATGAAAACACTCGATGATCGAAAAGCATTCTTAAAAGAGGACCACATTTGCTTCAAATGCTGTTCTTCATCTACACACAATGCAAAAAACTGTATGGTCAAGATACAGTGCTCTGAGTGTCTTGATGAAAAACACTGCACTGCTCTTCACCCAGGACCAGCACCCTGGTTTAAAGAAACTGAACCTGCAGCAGAGTATGGCGGGGAGAGTGACTCCGCTAAGTCGGAGGAGATCACGTCCAAGTGCACACAGGTTTGTGGCGTGAACGAAGCAGGCAGATCCTGCTCTAAAATTAGTCTTGTTAAAGTGTACCCAGCAGGCCATCCTGAACAAGCAGTAAGGCTCTATGCCATCCATGATGAACAAAGTAACAGGTCGTTAGTATGTCCTGAGTTTTTTGAATTGTTCAATGACCGTGGCCCTAGTTCCCCTTACTCACTAAGGACATGTGCTGGTACTAAAAAAGCAATGGACAGGAGAGCTACAGGATATGTAGTGGCAGCCTTGGATGGTTCAGTCCACATCCCATTGCCTAGCCTCATTGAATGTATAAATATCCCAAACGATAGAGATGAAATTCCCATACCCAGTGCAGCTATGCAACACAGTCACCTAAAGTCAGTAGCTCACCTTATCCCTGACCTGGACTGGATGTTATTAGAGTTCACAAAGTCCATAAACAGATAAGTGGCCTTAACAACGCACCCTATGCACGAAAATTGGACCTCGGGTGGATCATAGTAGGAAACGTGTGTTTAGGTGATGTCCACAAAACTCTCGCTGTGAAGACGCTTTTTCACAAATACAACTGAGAAGGGGCGTCCTACAATGTTTGAGCCATGTCCCAATGTATTTAATGTAATAGCGAGACATTGTGAGCTACAAGTTCCATTCAGCTTCAGCACTCAACTTGTGGATAGCGCTTGTGAACCTGATCATTTAGGATGTAATGTGTTCAAACAAACCAGGCATGACAATTACATCGCACCCTCCATTCAGGACAAAGCCTTCTTGAAAATAATGGAAGAAGGATACAGACAAGAGCTGGAAAGTTCCATTACAATTCAAGTCGCCACGTCAAAAACTCCTTAACAACAGAATTTCACCATTTAATTACAGTAACCGAATGGCAGCTAATGGTTCCAGTATAAAACTGTTTTTTTAAAAACTGCTATGCAGTATGAATACATTTGCATAGCCGTTTTTAAAAACAGTTGTATACTGGAACCATTAGCTGCCAGTAGGTTACTGTAATTAAATGGTGAAATGTCTTACAATGTGAGATAATGTGAAAAAAGCAATAAAAAATGATTCAAACAACTCCTAAACCAAACATGCAAAATGTCTAAAAATGCCTGTAATATTGAACATATGTGAGTTTCACTAGAATCAGTTGTTTTTGTAAGGTTTGCAAATACAAATATTAGATTTTAAACATAATGACAGTATAACTGCCACGCTCAATATGAAACCACACATGAAAATTGTCTAATAATTAATTAAGAAATGTATCTTTGTGAGTTTTACTAGAAACATTTTCTTTTGTAAGGGTTGCAAACACAAAAGTTATTTTTTTTTACTCAATATGACAGTAAAACTGCCACGCTCAATATGTCAATTATTTAAACATAACTGCTAAACTACACATGAAAAATGGCTAATAATGCCTCAAATAATGCATTCTTGTGAGTTTTGCTCGAAACATATGCTTTTTTAAGGCTTGCAAACACAAAAAGTAGTTTTTTACTCAATATGACAATAATGTTCTTAGATTATCTGAGAAAATGCGAAAAAAGCAATAAAAATGTATTCCATCATTCCTAAACCAAACATGCAAAATGTCTACAAAAAAAATTAAGAAATGTGTCTTTGAGAGTTTTACTAGAAACAATTTATTTTGTAAGGTTTGCAAACACCCAAGTTATTTTTTTTACTCAATATGACAGTGTAACTGCCACGCTCACTCAATATGTCAGTTATTTAAACATAACTCCTAAACTACACATTAAAAATGGCTAATAATGCCTCAAATAATGCATTCTTGTGAGTTTTAATCGAAACATATGCTTTTTTAAGGCTTGCAAACACAAAAAGTATTTTTTTACTCAATATGACAATAATGTTCTTAGAATCCTGAGATAATGCGAAAAAAGCAATAAAAATGTATTCAATCATAATTCCTAAACCAAACATGCAACTTGTCTAAAAATGCCTGTAATATTGAATCCATGTGAGTTTTACTAGAATCAGATAATTTTTTGTAAGGTTTGCAAATACAAAAATTAGGTTTTACTCACTATGACAGTATACTGTCACACGCAATATGGGAGTACTTAAACATAACTAATAAACCACCCATGCAAAATGGCTAAAAATGTCTGAAATTATGCATCATTGGGAGTTTTACTCCAAACATATGCTTTTTTACGGCCTGCACACACAAAAAGTAATTTTTTACTCAATATGACTGTAATTTTCTTAGAATCCTGAGATAATGCAAAAAAAGCAATACAAATTTATTCAAACATAACTCCTAAACTACACATTAAAAATGGCTAATAATGTCTCAAATGATGCATTCTTGTGAGTTTTGCTCGATACATATGCTTTTTTGAGGCTTGCAAACACAAAAAGTAGTTTTTTTACTCAATATGACAATTATGTTCTTAGAATCCTGAGATAATGCGAAAAAAGTAATAAAAATGTATGCAATCATAATTCCTAAACCAAACATGTAAATTGTCTAAAAATGCCTGTAATATTGAATCCTTGTGAGTTTTACTAGAATCACTTGTTTTTGTAAGGTTTGCAAATACAAAAATTAGGTTTTACTCACTATGACAGTATACTGTCACACTCAATATGACAGTTATTAAACATAACTAGTAAACCGCCCATGCAAAATGGCTATAAATGTCTGAAATAATGCATCATTGGGAGTTTTACTCCAAACACATGCTTTTTTAAGGCCTGCAAACACAAAAAGTAGTTTTTTACTCAATATGACTGTAATGTTCTTAGAATCCTGAGATAATGCGAAAAAAGCAATACAAATGTATTCAAGCATAACTCCTAAACAACAGATCCAAAAGGGCTAATAATACCTGGAGATATGTATCTTTGTCAGTTTTACTAGAAAAATAATGTTTTGTAAGGATTGCAAAGACACAAGTTAGTTTTTTTTATTCAATATGACAGTATAACTGTCATACTAAATATGAAAGTTATATAAAAATGACTCCAAAACCAAACATGCATTATGTCTAAAAATGCCTGTAATATGGAATATATGTGAGTTTTACCAGAATCGGGTATTTTGGTAAGGTTTACAAATAAAAAATTATGTTTTACTCATAATGACAGTATAACTGCCACAAACAATATGACAGTTTTTTCAAACATAACTCCTTAACCACAAATGCAAAATGGCTTATATTGCCTGGAGAAATGTAACTTTGTGAGTTTTACTGGAAAAAACATATTTTGTAAGGTTTGCAAAAACAGAAAGTAGTTTTTTACTCAATATGACAATTATGTTCTTAGAATCCTGAGATAATGCGAAAAAAGCAATAAAAATGTATTCCATCATAATTCCTAAACCAAACATGCAAGATGTCTAAAAATGAATTAAGAAATGTATCTTCGTGAGTTTTACTAGAAACATTTTCTTTTGTAAGGTTTGCAAACACACGAGTTAATTCTTTTTACTAATATGACAGTTTAACTGCCACGCTATATGTAAGTTATTTAAACATAACTCCTAAACTACACATGAAAAATGGCTAATAATGCCTCAAATAATGCATTCTTGTGAGTTTTGCTCGAAACATATGCTTTTTTAAGGCTTGCAAACACAAAAAGTAGTTTTTTTACTCAATATGACAATAATGTTCTTAGAATCCTGAGATAATGCGAAAAAAGCAATACAAATGTATTCAATCATAATTCCTAAACCAAACATGCAACTTGTCTAAAAATGCCTGTAATATTGCATCCATGTGAGTTTTACTAGAATAAGTTGTTTTTGTAATGTTTACAAATATAAAACTTGGGTTTTACTCACTATGACAGTATACTGTCACACTCAATATGAAAGTTATTAAACATAACTAGTAAACCACACATGCAAAATGGCTAATAATGCCTGAAATAATGCATCATTGGGAGTTTTACTCTAAACATATGCTTTTTTAAGGCTTGCAAAAACAAAAAGTAGTTTTTTACTCAATATGATAGTAATGTTCTTGGAATCCTGAGATAATGCGAAAAAAGCAATAAAAATGTATTCAAACATATATCCTAAACAACACATGCAAAATGGCTATTAAAGCCTAGAGACATGTATCTTTGTTAGTTTTACTAAAAAAAATATCTTTTGTAAGGTTTTCAAGGACACAAATTAGTTTTTTTAATTCAATACGACAGTATAGCTGTCATACAGAATATGAAAGTTATTTGAACATAACTCCAAAACCAACTATGCTATCCTTCTAAAAAGGCCTGTAATACATGTGAGTTTTACTAGAAACAGTTTTTTTGTAAGGTTTGCAAATACAAAAATTAGGTTTTACTCACTATGACAGTATACTGTCACATTTAATATGACAGTTTTTAAACATAACTCCTAAACAACACATGCGAAATTGCTAATAATGACTGGAGAAATGTATCTTTGTTAGTTTTACTAGAATAATGATCTTTTGTAGAGTTTGCAAAGACAGAAGTTGGTCGTTTTACTCAATATGACTACATATGAAAGTTATATAAACATTACTCCAAAATTCAAACATGCAATATGTCTAAAAATGCCTGTAATATTGAATCTATGTGACTTTTTCCAGAATCAGGTATTTTGGTAAAGTTCACAAATACAAAAATTAGGTGTTACTCATAATGACAATTTTACTGCCACATTCAATATGACAGTTATTTAAACATAACTCTTAAACCACACGTGTAAAATGGCTAATATTGCCTGGAAAATTTATCTTTGTGAGTTTTACTGAAAAAAATATTTTGTTAGGTTTGTAAAGACACAAGTTAGTTTTTTTTACTCAATATGACAGTATAACTGTCATACTAAATATGAAAGTTATATAAACATAACTCCAAAAGCAAACATGCATTATGTCTAAAAATGCCTGTAATATTGTATTCATGTGAGTTTAACTAGAATCAGTTGTTTTTGTAAGGTTTGCAAATACAATATATGGGTTTTTCTTAATATGACAGTATACTGTCACACTCAATCTGACAGTTATTTAAACATAACTCCTAAACCACACATACAAAACGGCTAATAATGCCTGGAGAAATGTATCTTTGTGAGTTTTACTAGAAAAATATATTTTGTAAGGTTTGCAAAGACACAAGTTAGTTGTTTCACTCAATATGACGGTATCATACTAAATCCAATTTGCTTCCGCTTATCCGAGGTCGGGTTGCGGGGGCAGCAGCATAGGCAGAGAAGCCCAGACTTCCCTCTCCCCAGCCAATTTGTCCAGCTCTTCTCGGGGGATCCCGAGGCATTCCCAGGCCAGCCGGGAGACATAGTCTTCCAAATGTGTCCTGGGTCTTCCCCGTGGCCTCCTGCCGGTCGGACTTGCCCTAAACACCTCCCGAGGGAGGCATTCGGGTGGCATCCTGAGCAGATGCCCGAACCACCTCATCTGGCTCCTCTCAATGTGGAGGAGCAGCAGATTTACTCTGAGTTCCTCCCGGATGACAGAGCTTCTCACCCTATCTCTAGGCAGAGACCCGCCACCCGGCGGAGGAAACTCATTTCGGCCGCTTGTACCCGTGATCTTGTCCTTTCGGTCATAAGCCAAAGCTCATGACCATAGGTGAATTGGGAACGTAGATCGACCGGTAAATTGAGAGCTTTGCCTTACGGCTCAGCTCCTTCTTCACCACAACGGATCGATAGAGCGTCCTCATTACTGAAGATGCCGCACCGATCCGCCTGTGGATCTCACGATCCACTGTTCCCTCACTCGTGAACAAGACTCCTAGGTTCTTGAACTCTTCCACTTGGGGCAAGATCTCTTCCCCAACCTGTAGATGGCACTCCACCCTTTTCCGGGCGAGAACCATGGACTCAGACTTGGAGGTGCTGATTCTCATCCCAGTCGCTTCACACTCTGCTGCGAACCGATCCAATGAGAGCTGAAGATCCTGGCCAGTTGAAGCCATCAGGACCACATTATCTGCAAAAAGCAGAGACCTAATCCTGCAGCCAACAAACCGGATCCCCTCAACACCATGACTGCGCCTACAAATTCTGTCCATAAAAGTTATGAACAGTATCGGTGACACAGGGCAGCCTTGGCGGAGTCCAACCCTCACTGGAAAGGGGTCCGACTTACTGCCGGCAAAGCGGACCAAGCTCTGACACTGATCATACAGGGAGCGACCCGCCACAATCAGACAGTCCGATACCCCATACTCTCTGAGCACTCCCCACAGGACTTCCCAGGATAGGGTCGAATGCCTTCTCAGTCCACAAAGCACATGTAGACTGGTTAGGCAAACTCCCATGCACACTCAACGACCCTGCCGAGAATACAGAGTTGGTCTAGAGTTCCACGACCAGGATTAAAACCACACTGTTTGTCCTGGATCCGAGGTTCGACTATCCGGCGTAGCCTCCTCTCCAGTACACATGAAAAGACCTTACCGGGAAGGCTGAGGAGTGTGTTCCACGATAGTTGGAACACACCCTCCGGTTCCCCTTCTTACAGAGAGGAACCACCACCCCGGTCTCCCAATCCAGAGGTACCGCCCCCAATGTCCACGCCATGTTGCAGAGTCTTGTCAACCAAGACAGCCCCACAGCATCCAGAGCCACCGAAGAGCTTTTTAACTACCTCAGCAACTCCAGCCCCAGAAATAGGAGAACCCACCACAGATTCCCTAGGCACTGCTTAATCATAGGAAGACATGTTGGTGGGATTGAGGAGGTCTTCGAAGTATTCCCTCCACCGATCCACAACAGCCGCAGTAGAGGTCAGCAGCACACATTACACGGTGTTGACAGTAAATAGGCTCTTTCTTCAGTTTGACGGCTTCCCTCACTGCTGGTGTCCACGACATGCACCAAACACCTTGAGGCCACAGCTCCAATCAGCCGCCTCGACAAGAGAGGCACGGAAAATGGTCCAGCACCTCCCTCGTGACATGTTCAAAGTTCTTCCGGAGGTGGGAATTGAAACTCTCTCTGACAGGAGACTCTGCTAGGCGTTCCCAGCAGATCCTCACAATGCATTTGGGCCTGCCAGGTCTGTCCGGCATCCACCCCCACCATCGGAGCCAGCTCACTACCAGGTGGTGATCGGTAGAAAGCTCTGCCCCTCTCGTCACCCGAGTGTCCAAAACATGAGGCCGCAAATCCGATGACACAACTACAAAGTCAATCATGGAACTGCGGCCGAGGGTGTCCTGGTGCCAAGTGCACATATGGACACCCTTATGTTTGAACATTGTGTTTGTTATGGACAATCCGTGACGAGTACAAAAGTCCAATAACAAAGCACCACTTGGGTACAGATCCGGGTGGCCATTTTTCCCAATCACGCCTCTCCAGGTTTCACTGTCGTTGCCAACATGAGCGTTGAAGCCCCCCAGCAGAACAAGGGAATCACCCGAGGGAGCACTCTCCAGTACTCCCTCAAGGGAATCCAAAGAAGCGGGTACTCTGAGCTGCTGTTTGGTGCGTAAACACAAACAACAGTCAGGACCCGTCCCCCAACCCGAAGGCGGAGAAAGCTACCATCTCGTCTACTGTGTTAAAGTCCAATGTGCAGGCTTTGAGCCGGGGCCTGTCGCTCTCATTGCTTGCAATGCCAGAGTGGAAGAGAGTACGGCCCCTCTAAGAGAACAGGTTCCAGATCCCTTGCTGTGCGTAGAAGTGAGTCCAACTATATCTACCTGGAACTTCTCCTTCCCTCCCAGCGAGGTGACGTTCCACGTCTCAAGAGCTAGCTTATGTCGCCGATGATTGGACCGCCAAGTGCCCTGCCTTCGGCTGCTGCCCAGCTCACACTGCACCCGACCTCTATGACCCAGCCCATGAGTGGTGAGCCCTTTGGAGGGGGGACCCACATTGCCTCTTCGAGCTGAGCCTGAGTCCCATTGGGACAGGCCCGGCCACCAGGCGCTCGCCATCGTGCCCCATCTCTGGGCCTGGCTCCAGAGGGGAGCCCCGATGACCCGCGTCAGGGCGAGGAAAAATCTAGGTCCTCGATTTGTACTTCTCATAAAAGTCTTTGAGCTGCTTTTTGTCTGATCCCTCACCTAGGACCTGTTTGTCTGGGAGACCCTACCAGGGGGCATAGAAGCCCAATACCGATGGATGGACGTGCGTAATATTGTATCTATGTGAGTTTTACTAGAATCAGTTTTTTTGTAAGGTTTGCAAATAGAAAAATTAGGTTTTACTCACTATGACAGTATACTGTCACACTCAATATGACAGTTTTTAAACATAACTCCTAAACAACACATGCGAAATTGCTAATAATGACTGGAGAAATGTATCTTTGTTAGTTTTACTAGAATAATGATATTTTGTACGGTTTGCAAAGACACAAGTTGGTTGTTTTACTCAATATGACTACATATGAAAGTTATATAAACATTACTCCAAAATTCAAACATGCAATATGTCTAAAAATGCCTGTAATATTGAATCTATGTGAGTTTTACCAGAATCGGGTATTTTGGTAAGGTTTACAAATACAAAAATTAGGTGTTACTCATAATGACAGTTTTACTGCCACATTCAATATGACAGTTATTTAAACATAACTCTTAAACCACACATGGGGCGGCGTGACGAAGTTGGTAGAGTGGCCGTGCCAGCAATCGGAGGGTTGCTGGTTACTGGGGTTCAATCCCCACCTTCTACCATCTTAGTCACGTCCGTTGTGTCCTTGGGCAAGACACTTCACGCTTGCTCCTGATGGCTGCTGGTTAGCGCCTTGCATGGCAGCTCCCGCCATCAGTGTGTGAATGTGTGTGTGAATGGGTGAATGTGGAAATACTGTCAAAGCGCTTTGAGTACCTTGAAGGTAGAAAAGCGCTATACAAGTATAACCCATTTATCATTTATTATTTTACATGTAAAATGGCTAATATTGCCTGGAAAATTTATCTTTGTGAGTTTTACTGAAAAAAAAATATTTTGTAAGGTTTGGAAAGACACAAGTTAGTTTTTTTTACTCAATATGACAGTATAACTGTCATACTAAAAATGAAAGTTATATGAACATAACTCCAAAAGCAAACATGCATTATGTCTAAAAATGCCTGTAATATTGTATTCATGTGAGTTGAACTAGAATCAGTTGTTTTTGTAAGGTTTGCAAATACAAAATATGGGTTTTTCGCACTATGACAGTATACTGTCAAACTCAATCTGACAGTTATTTAAACATAACTCCTAAACCACACATGAAAATGACTAATAATGCCTGGAGAAATGTATCTTTGTGAGTTTTACTAGAAAAAATATATTTTGTAAGGTTTGCAAAGACACAAGTTAGTTGTTTTACTCAATATGACAGTATAACTGTCATACTAAATCCATCCATCCATCCATTTTCTTCCGCTTATCCGAGGTCGGGTTGCAGGGGCAGCAGCCTAAGCAGAGAAGCCCAGACTTCCCTCTCCCCAGCCACTTTGTCCAGCTCTTCTCGGGGGATCCCGAGGCATTCCCAGGCCAGCCGGGAGACATAGTCTTCCAAATGTGTCCTGGGTCTTCCCCGTGGCCTCCTGCCGGTCGGACTTGCCCTAAACACCTCCCGAGGGAGGCGTTCGGGTGGCATCCTGAGCAGATGCCCGAACCACCTCATCTGGCTCCTCTCAATGTGGAGGAGCAGCAGCTTTACTCTGAGTTCCTCCCGGATGACGGAGCTTCTCACCCTATCTCTAGGGAGAGACCCGCCACCCGGCGGAGGAAACTCATTTCGGCCGCTTGTACCCGTGATCTTGTCCTTTCGGTCATAAGCCAAAGCTCATGACCATAGGTGAATTGGGAACGTAGATCGACCGGTAAATTGAGAGCTTTGCCTTACGGCTCAGCTCTTTATTCACCACAACGGATCGATACAGCGTCCTCATTACTGAAGATGCCGCACCGATCCGCCTGTGGATCTCACGATCCACTGTTCCCTCACTCGTGAACAAGACTCCTAGGTTCTTGAACTCTTCCACTTGGGGCAAGATCTCCTCCCCAAACTGTAGATGGCACTCCACCCTTTTCCGGGCGAGAACCATGGACTCAGACTTGGAGGTGCTGATTCTCATCCCAGTCTCTTCACACTCGGCTGCGAACCGATCCAATGAGAGCTGAAGATCCTGGCCAGTTGTAGCCATCAGGACCACATTATCTGCAAAAAGCAGAGACCTAATACTGCAGCCACCAAACCGGATCCCCTCAACACCATGACTGCGCCTAGAAATTCTGTCCATAAAAGTTATGAACAGAATCGGTGACAAAGGGCAGCCTTGGCGGAGTCCAACCCTCACTGGAAAGGGGTCCGACTTACTGCCGGCAATGCGGACCAAGCTCTGACACTGATCATACAGGGAGCGACCCGCCACAATCAGACAGACCCATACTCTCTGAGCACTCCCCACAGGACTTCCCGGGATACGGTCGAATGCCTTCTCAGTCCACAAAGCACATGTAGACTGGTTAGGCAAACTCTCATGCACACTCAAGGACCCTGCCGAGAATATAGAGCTGGTCTAGAGTTCCACGACCAGGACGAAAACCACACTGTTTGTCCTGGATCCGAGGTTCGACTATCCGGCGTAGCCTCCTCTCCAGTACACATGAAAAGACCTTACCGGGAAGGCTGAGGAGTGTGATCCACGATAGTTGGAACACACCCTCCGGGTCCCCTTCTTAAAGAGAGGAACCACCACCCCGGTCTCCCAATCCAGAGGTACTGCCCCCAATGTCCACGCCATGTTGCAGAGTCTTGTCAACCAAGACAGCCCCACAGCATCCAGAGCCACCGAGGAGCTTTTTTGAACTACCTCAGCAACTTCAGCCCCAGAAATAGGAGAACCCACCACAGATTCCCCAGGCACTGCTTAATCATAGGAAGACATGTTGGTGGGATTGAGGAGGTCTTCGAAGTATTCCCTCCACCGATCCACAACAGCCGCAGTAGAGGTCAACAGCACACATTACACGGTGTTGACAGTAAATTGCTCTCCCCCAACCCCACCCCCCCAGATAGGCTCTTTCTCATTGCTGGTGTCCACCAGCGGGTTCTAAGATTACCGCCACGACATGCACCAAATACCTTGAGGCCACAGCTCCAATCAGCCGCCTCGACAAGAGCGGCACGGAAAATGGTCCAGCACCTCCCTCGTGACATGTTCAAAGTTCTTCCGGAGGTGGGAAGTGAAACTTTCTCTGACAGGAGACTCTGCGAGGCGTTCCCAGGTGACCCTCACAATGCATTTGGGCCTGCCAGGTCTATCCGGCATCCTCCCCCACCATCGGAGCCAGCTCACCACCAGGTGGTGATCGGTAGAAAGCTCTGCCCCTCTCGTCACCCGAGTGTCCAAAACATGAGGCCGCAAATCCGATGACACAACTACAAAGTCAATCATGGAACTGCGGCCGAGGGTGTCCTGGTGCCAAGTTCACATATGGACACCCTTATGTTTGAACATTGTGTTTGTTATGTACAATCCGTGACGAGTACAAAAGTCCAATAACAAAGCACCACTTGGGTTCAGATCCGGGTGGCCATTTTTCCCAATCACGCCTCTCCAGGTTTCACTGTCGTTGCCAACATGAGCGTTGAAGCCCCCCAGCAGAACAAGGGAATCACCCGAGGGAGCACTCTCCAGTACTCCCTCAAGGCAATCCAAAGAAGTGGGTACTCTGAGCTGCTGTTTGGTGCGTAAACACAAACAACAGTCAGGACCCGTCCCCCAACCCGAAGGCGGAGGAAGCTACCATCTCGTCTACTGTGTTAAAGTCCAACGTGCAGGCTTTGAGCCGTTGGCAACAATAATTGCCTCCCCAGCCTGTCGCCTCTCATTGCTTGCAATGCCAGAGTGGAAGAGAGTCCGGCCCCTCTAGAGAGAACATGTTCCAGAGCCCTTGCTGTGCATAGAAGTGAGTCCAACAATATCTAGCCGGAACTTCTCCTTCCTTTCCAGCGAGGTGACGTTCCACGTCTCAAGAGCTAGCTTATGTCGCCGATGATTGGACCGCCAAGTGCCCTGCCTTCGGCTGCTGCCCAGCTCACACTGCACCCGATCTCTATGACCCAGCCCATGAGTGGTGAGCCCATTGGAGGGGGGACCCACATTGCCTCTTCGAGCTGAGCCTGAGTCCCATGGGGACAGGCCCGGCCACCAGGCGCTTGCCATCGTGCCCCACCTCTGGGCCTGGCTCCAGAGTGGAGCCCCGGTGACCCGCGTCAGGGCGAGGAAAAATCTAGGTCCTCGATTAGTACTTCTCATAAAGGTCTTTGAGCCGCTTTTTGTCTGATCCCTCACCTAGGACCTGTTTGTCTGGGAGACCCTACCAGGGGGCATAGAAGCCCAAGTACCGATGGATGGACGAGCGATAACCTGCTGCCACCTGTCCGCCGCAGCTAAAACCATCCTACTGGTGTGTTTTTGATAACAAGGTAATTTCTGTGCAATCAGAGTCACTTGTACCTTGATGTGTCATTTTCTGTTTGAATTGCTTTATATATATATTTATAAAGTCCGAAATTAAATAGCGTCACAGTCAGCATCACAGACACTATCGTTGACCACATGTACCGTCGCATGCTAGCTAGCTAAGTTTTCTTCATTTTTGTCATAGTCATCTCAAAAAGATGATAACTTGCAACATATGTGCTACGACTTGCAGCAATGTATTTGCGTATGTTAGACACATGCGAAGTCTCAGTTGAATGCCTAATGCATCGTTTAAGTGTGCTTTCCCTGAATGCACAAGAGTTTTTTCCAACTTCTCAGCCTTCAAAACTCACAGCCGTCACCATAAATATGGCAAGAGTAGGACTGATCTGTATAGCGCAGAAGGTTTACCTTGTAATATTGTCTCATGTAGAGCGAAGTGCGATGATATACGGGGCCTTCTCCTGCATTTGAAAAGTCATTTTACCGAAGGTAGGACAGTTACGTGCCCCTTCAGTCAATGTGAAAAAAGACTAGGGTCTGGAAGGAAAAAGCACAAGATTGTCAACAAGCTGTCCCACCACTCTGGTCGCTTTGGTGTAGAACACATTAAAGCCTTCTACAGAAAGCTAGGAGTATCCAACAATGATTTCAAATTAGAAATTGTCACAGCTGATGAGGTGCTTAAAAAATTGAGCGCGCTCCACCCAAACAAGGCCACCGACCTTGATAATATTCCCTTCAGATTCCTCAGGGACTCTTCCTCCATCATCACGCACATAATAAACCTTTCAATTTCACACGGCCAAGTACGAAAATATTTTAAGACAACAAGAGTAACTCCCCTCTTTGAAAAAGGAAGCAAATTGGAACCTGGCAACTACCGACCTGTTTTTATTCTCAGTTCCATTTCGAAAGTAATGGAAACAATCGTTTATGAACAGGTTGATAGTTGCCTTGCCACTAATAAACTCATATACAAATTCCAATCCGGCTTCAGAACTAACCACTCCACTGACACATGCCTTCTCTATCTGACCGACCACATCAAACATGAGGTGGACGCGGGCAAACACTGCGGCATGGTCATGCTGGACCTTCAGAAGGCCTTTGACAGCGTTCACCAGGCTATCCTGTTGGATAAGCTCAGAGCAATCGGATTTAACAAAACCTCATCGACCTGGATGCAATCTTACTTGAGGGGAGAGAACAGGTGGTAGAGGTGAACGGCACCATGCCCCCCCCCCCCCTCTCAGTGAGGTGTGGAGTCCCCCAAGGCAGAATATTGGGGCCTTCACTGTTCCTAATATACATAAACAACTTGTCATCGGCATGCAACTGTGAATTGTTCTTGTTTGCGGATGACTCGGCCTTGCTGGTATCAGACAAGGGACACGTCACAGGTGGAGAAAATCCTCAGTGCTGAACTCTGCAGAACTTGCACCTGGCTCGCTGACAACAAGCTATCCATACACTTGGGTAAAACGGAATCCATCCTGTTTGGGTCCCACATCAACCATAAGAAAGTCAATGACTTCACTATAAAAGTGGGTGTCATTGTTATCACCAGGAAGGATGAGGTCACCTACCTAGGTTCCATTCTAGAGGCTAATCTTTCCTGCGATAAAATGGCAACCAAGCTAATCAAAAAGGTCAACCAATGAACGAGATTTCTCTGTAGAATCTCCTCTCTGGTCAACAAAAGCACCATGAGGATTCTGGCGGGAACTCTCGTTCAACCCTTTTTCGATAACGCATGCACCTCCTGGTACCCTAGCACCCCCAAAACCCTCAATTCTAAACTCCAAACATCCCAGAACAAGCAAGTCAGATTACTTCTAGACCTCCACCCCAGATCCCACCTCAGCCCACTTCTCAAAAGTGGGCTGGCTCAGGGTGGAGGACAGAGTAAAACAACTTGCACTGAGCCTAGTCTATAAAATCCGCTACACTTCCCTGATACCGAAGTACATGTCAAACTACTTCCTTAACGTTAATGACCGCCATAACCGCAACACCAGGGGGAGCTCCACTAACCACATTAAACCCAGATTCCGATCTAATAAAGGTCTTAACTCATTCTCTTTCTATGCCACATCAATGTGGAATGCGCTCCCAACAGGTATAAAAGAAAGGGCATCTCTATCCTCCTTCAAAACCGCAATAAAAGTACACCTCCAGGCAGCTACAACCCTAAACTAACACCCTCCCGGATTGTTAATAATCAAATGTAAACAATCAAATGCAGATACTTTTGCTTATGCCTTCTGAGCTCTCTCTCTCTCTCTCTCTCTATGTCCACTACTTGCTGTACATATCCTACCAAGTCAGACCTACAATGTTCCAATATCCATTTCTCTGTTCTCAATTGTTGATGACTGATGATAACAACCAAACTTAACACCCCCCTCCCCCTCCACACCCCGGATTGTAAATAATGTAAATAATTCAATGTGATTATCTTGTGTGATGACTGTATTATGATAATAGTATATATATGGTAGTGTATATCTGTATCATGAATCAATTTAAGTGGATCCCGACTTCAACAAGTTGAAAAACTTATTTGGGTGTTACCATTTAGTGGTCAATTGTACGGAATATGTACTTCACTGTGCAACCTACTAATAAAAGTCGCAATCAATCAATCAATCAAAGTCCGGCCTTCATGCCAAGAGCCTAAATCTCTAATGTGAGTGACTTCATTAAATACTTTGCTCGCCGGGAAATAGTAGCAACAGGACTACTGCAATTTAACGACAAGCCTCAAAATTTCAGAGCTTGGAAACGCTCCTTTAAAAATGCAATAAATGGATTAGATTTAACAACAAGTGAGGAGATGGACTTGATGTTAAAGTGGCTTGGCAAAGAATCCTCTGAACACGTAGAACAAATTAGAGCCATACACATTAACAACCCAACCAAAGGTCTCAATATGATGTGGGACAGGCTTGAGCAATGTTATGGCTCAGTTGAAGGGATTGAGGATACACTCTTCAAAAGAATTGATATGTTCCCCAAAATCACATCCAAAGACTACACAAAACTAAGGAAGTTAGTGACCTGCTCATGGAAATGCAGAGTGCTAAAGCTGAATTGAGACCTTCCTGGTCTTGCGTTTTTGGATACCGCAAGAGGACTAAATCCAATTGTGCAGAAACTTCCCTTCAATTTGCAAGAAAGGTGGATCACAGTAGGAGCTAAATACAAATGCACACAACGTGTCCCCTTCCCACCATTCCAAGAAGCTAACTCAAGAAATGACCCAAGCTTTAACTTTACATCGTTCCCTGACGTACCCAAACTCGACAAACTGCCATGGAGAGCATATAAACAAAAATAAATGTCAATGCACAAAACTGATGTTGTCTCCAGTTACAATTTAGATACACAAAGAACGGCAAACAAAGCTGTTAACAGCGACAAGCTTTGCCCAATTCACATGAAACCTCATCCCCTCTCGAAGTGCAGATCATTTTGAATGAAAACACTCGATGATCGAAAAGCATTCTTAAAAGAGGACCACATTTGCTTCAAATGCTGTTCTTCATCTACACACAATGCAAAAAACTGTATGGTCAAGATACAGTGCTCTGAGTGTCTTGATGAAAAACACTGCACTGCTCTTCACCCAGGACCAGCACCCTGGTTTAAAGAAACTGAACCTGCAGCAGAGTATGGCGGGGAGAGTGACTCCGCTAAGTCGGAGGAGATCACGTCCAAGTGCACACAGGTTTGTGGCGTGAACGAAGCAGGCAGATCCTGCTCTAAAATTAGTCTTGTTAAAGTGTACCCAGCAGGCCATCCTGAACAAGCAGTAAGGCTCTATGCCATCCATGATGAACAAAGTAACAGGTCGTTAGTATGTCCTGAGTTTTTTTGAATTGTTCAATGACCGTGGCCCTAGTTCCCCTTACTCACTAAGGACATGTGCTGGTACTAAAAAAGCAATGGACAGGAGAGCTACAGGATATGTAGTGGCAGCCTTGGATGGTTCAGTCCACATCCCATTGCCTAGCCTCATTGAATGTATAAATATCCCAAACGATAGAGATGAAATTCCCATACCCAGTGCAGCTATGCAACACAGTCACCTAAAGTCAGTAGCTCACCTTATCCCTGACCTGGACTGGATGTTATTAGAGTTCACAAAGTCCATAAACAGATAAGTGGCCTTAACAACGCACCCTATGCACGAAAATTGGACCTCGGGTGGATATAGTAGGAAACGTGTGTTTAGGTGATGTCCACAAAACTCTCGCTGTGAAGACGCTTTTTCACAAATACAACTGAGAAGGGGCGTCCTACAATGTTTGAGCCATGTCCCAATGTATTTAATGTAATAGCGAGACATTGTGAGCTACAAGTTCCATTCAGCTTCAGCACTCAACTTGTGGATAGCGCTTGTGAACCTGATCATTTAGGATGTAATGTGTTCAAACAAACCAGGCATGACAATTACATCGCACCCTCCATTCAGGACAAAGCCTTCTTGAAAATAATGGAAGAAGGATACAGACAAGAGCTGGAAAGTTCCATTACAATTCAAGTCGCCACGTCAAAAACTCCTTAACAACAGAATTTCACCATTTAATTACAGTAACCGAATGGCAGCTAATGGTTCCAGTATAAAACTGTTTTTTTAAAAACTGCTATGCAGTATGAATACATTTGCATAGCCGTTTTTAAAAACAGTTGTATACTGGAACCATTAGCTGTCAGTAGGTTACTGTAATTAAATGGTGAAATTTCTTACAATGTGAGATAATGTGAAAAAAGCAATAAAAAATGATTCAAACAACTCCTAAACCAAACATGCAAAATGTCTAAAAATGCCTGTAATATTGAACATATGTGAGTTTCACTAGAATCAGTTGTTTTTGTAAGGTTTGCAAATACAAATATTAGATTTTAAACATAATGACAGTATAACTGCCACGCTCAATATGAAACCACACATGAAAATTGTCTAATAATTAATTAAGAAATGTATCTTTGTGAGTTTTACTAGAAACATTTTCTTTTGTAAGGGTTGCAAACACAAAAGTTATTTTTTTTTACTCAATATGACAGTAAAACTGCCACGCTCAATATGTCAATTATTTAAACATAACTGCTAAACTACACATGAAAAATGGCTAATAATGCCTCAAATAATGCATTCTTGTGAGTTTTGCTCGAAACATATGCTTTTTTAAGGCTTGCAAACACAAAAAGTAGTTTTTTACTCAATATGACAATAATGTTCTTAGATTATCTGAGAAAATGCGAAAAAAGCAATAAAAATGTATTCCATCATTCCTAAACCAAACATGCAAAATGTCTACAAAAAAAATTAAGAAATGTGTCTTTGAGAGTTTTACTAGAAACAATTTATTTTGTAAGGTTTGCAAACACCCAAGTTATTTTTTTTACTCAATATGACAGTGTAACTGCCACGCTCACTCAATATGTCAGTTATTTAAACATAACTCCTAAACTACACATTAAAAATGGCTAATAATGCCTCAAATAATGCATTCTTGTGAGTTTTAATCGAAACATATGCTTTTTTAAGGCTTGCAAACACAAAAAGTATTTTTTTACTCAATATGACAATAATGTTCTTAGAATCCTGAGATAATGCGAAAAAAGCAATAAAAATGTATTCAATCATAATTCCTAAACCAAACATGCAACTTGTCTAAAAATGCCTGTAATATTGAATCCATGTGAGTTTTACTAGAATCAGATAATTTTTTGTAAGGTTTGCAAATACAAAAATTAGGTTTTACTCACTATGACAGTATACTGTCACACGCAATATGGGAGTACTTAAACATAACTAATAAACCACCCATGCAAAATGGCTAAAAATGTCTGAAATTATGCATCATTGGGAGTTTTACTCCAAACATATGCTTTTTTACGGCCTGCACACACAAAAAGTAATTTTTTACTCAATATGACTGTAATTTTCTTAGAATCCTGAGATAATGCAAAAAAAGCAATACAAATTTATTCAAACATAACTCCTAAACTACACATTAAAAATGGCTAATAATGTCTCAAATGATGCATTCTTGTGAGTTTTGCTCGATACATATGCTTTTTTGAGGCTTGCAAACACAAAAAGTAGTTTTTTTACTCAATATGACAATTATGTTCTTAGAATCCTGAGATAATGCGAAAAAAGTAATAAAAATGTATGCAATCATAATTCCTAAACCAAACATGTAAATTGTCTAAAAATGCCTGTAATATTGAATCCTTGTGAGTTTTACTAGAATCACTTGTTTTTGTAAGGTTTGCAAATACAAAAATTAGGTTTTACTCACTATGACAGTATACTGTCACACTCAATATGACAGTTATTAAACATAACTAGTAAACCGCCCATGCAAAATGGCTATAAATGTCTGAAATAATGCATCATTGGGAGTTTTACTCCAAACACATGCTTTTTTAAGGCCTGCAAACACAAAAAGTAGTTTTTTACTCAATATGACTGTAATGTTCTTAGAATCCTGAGATAATGCGAAAAAAGCAATACAAATGTATTCAAGCATAACTCCTAAACAACAGATCCAAAAGGGCTAATAATACCTGGAGATATGTATCTTTGTCAGTTTTACTAGAAAAATAATGTTTTGTAAGGATTGCAAAGACACAAGTTAGTTTTTTTTATTCAATATGACAGTATAACTGTCATACTAAATATGAAAGTTATATAAAAATGACTCCAAAACCAAACATGCATTATGTCTAAAAATGCCTGTAATATGGAATATATGTGAGTTTTACCAGAATCGGGTATTTTGGTAAGGTTTACAAATAAAAAATTATGTTTTACTCATAATGACAGTATAACTGCCACAAACAATATGACAGTTTTTTCAAACATAACTCCTTAACCACAAATGCAAAATGGCTTATATTGCCTGGAGAAATGTAACTTTGTGAGTTTTACTGGAAAAAACATATTTTGTAAGGTTTGCAAAAACAGAAAGTAGTTTTTTACTCAATATGACAATTATGTTCTTAGAATCCTGAGATAATGCGAAAAAAGCAATAAAAATGTATTCCATCATAATTCCTAAACCAAACATGCAAGATGTCTAAAAATGAATTAAGAAATGTATCTTCGTGAGTTTTACTAGAAACATTTTCTTTTGTAAGGTTTGCAAACACACGAGTTAATTCTTTTTACTAATATGACAGTTTAACTGCCACGCTATATGTAAGTTATTTAAACATAACTCCTAAACTACACATGAAAAATGGCTAATAATGCCTCAAATAATGCATTCTTGTGAGTTTTGCTCGAAACATATGCTTTTTTAAGGCTTGCAAACACAAAAAGTAGTTTTTTTACTCAATATGACAATAATGTTCTTAGAATCCTGAGATAATGCGAAAAAAGCAATACAAATGTATTCAATCATAATTCCTAAACCAAACATGCAACTTGTCTAAAAATGCCTGTAATATTGCATCCATGTGAGTTTTACTAGAATAAGTTGTTTTTGTAATGTTTACAAATATAAAACTTGGGTTTTACTCACTATGACAGTATACTGTCACACTCAATATGAAAGTTATTAAACATAACTAGTAAACCACACATGCAAAATGGCTAATAATGCCTGAAATAATGCATCATTGGGAGTTTTACTCTAAACATATGCTTTTTTAAGGCTTGCAAAAACAAAAAGTAGTTTTTTACTCAATATGATAGTAATGTTCTTGGAATCCTGAGATAATGCGAAAAAAGCAATAAAAATGTATTCAAACATATATCCTAAACAACACATGCAAAATGGCTATTAAAGCCTAGAGACATGTATCTTTGTTAGTTTTACTAAAAAAATTATCTTTTGTAAGGTTTTCAAGGACACAAATTAGTTTTTTTAATTCAATACGACAGTATAGCTGTCATACAGAATATGAAAGTTATTTGAACATAACTCCAAAACCAACTATGCTATCCTTCTAAAAAGGCCTGTAATACATGTGAGTTTTACTAGAAACAGTTTTTTTGTAAGGTTTGCAAATACAAAAATTAGGTTTTACTCACTATGACAGTATACTGTCACATTTAATATGACAGTTTTTAAACATAACTCCTAAACAACACATGCGAAATTGCTAATAATGACTGGAGAAATGTATCTTTGTTAGTTTTACTAGAATAATGATCTTTTGTAGAGTTTGCAAAGACAGAAGTTGGTCGTTTTACTCAATATGACTACATATGAAAGTTATATAAACATTACTCCAAAATTCAAACATGCAATATGTCTAAAAATGCCTGTAATATTGAATCTATGTGACTTTTTCCAGAATCAGGTATTTTGGTAAAGTTCACAAATACAAAAATTAGGTGTTACTCATAATGACAATTTTACTGCCACATTCAATATGACAGTTATTTAAACATAACTCTTAAACCACACGTGTAAAATGGCTAATATTGCCTGGAAAATTTATCTTTGTGAGTTTTACTGAAAAAAATATTTTGTTAGGTTTGTAAAGACACAAGTTAGTTTTTTTTACTCAATATGACAGTATAACTGTCATACTAAATATGAAAGTTATATAAACATAACTCCAAAAGCAAACATGCATTATGTCTAAAAATGCCTGTAATATTGTATTCATGTGAGTTTAACTAGAATCAGTTGTTTTTGTAAGGTTTGCAAATACAATATATGGGTTTTTCTTAATATGACAGTATACTGTCACACTCAATCTGACAGTTATTTAAACATAACTCCTAAACCACACATACAAAACGGCTAATAATGCCTGGAGAAATGTATCTTTGTGAGTTTTACTAGAAAAATATATTTTGTAAGGTTTGCAAAGACACAAGTTAGTTGTTTCACTCAATATGACGGTATCATACTAAATCCAATTTGCTTCCGCTTATCCGAGGTCGGGTTGCGGGGGCAGCAGCATAGGCAGAGAAGCCCAGACTTCCCTCTCCCCAGCCAATTTGTCCAGCTCTTCTCGGGGGATCCCGAGGCATTCCCAGGCCAGCCGGGAGACATAGTCTTCCAAATGTGTCCTGGGTCTTCCCCGTGGCCTCCTGCCGGTCGGACTTGCCCTAAACACCTCCCGAGGGAGGCATTCGGGTGGCATCCTGAGCAGATGCCCGAACCACCTCATCTGGCTCCTCTCAATGTGGAGGAGCAGCAGATTTACTCTGAGTTCCTCCCGGATGACAGAGCTTCTCACCCTATCTCTAGGCAGAGACCCGCCACCCGGCGGAGGAAACTCATTTCGGCCGCTTGTACCCGTGATCTTGTCCTTTCGGTCATAAGCCAAAGCTCATGACCATAGGTGAATTGGGAACGTAGATCGACCGGTAAATTGAGAGCTTTGCCTTACGGCTCAGCTCCTTCTTCACCACAACGGATCGATAGAGCGTCCTCATTACTGAAGATGCCGCACCGATCCGCCTGTGGATCTCACGATCCACTGTTCCCTCACTCGTGAACAAGACTCCTAGGTTCTTGAACTCTTCCACTTGGGGCAAGATCTCTTCCCCAACCTGTAGATGGCACTCCACCCTTTTCCGGGCGAGAACCATGGACTCAGACTTGGAGGTGCTGATTCTCATCCCAGTCGCTTCACACTCTGCTGCGAACCGATCCAATGAGAGCTGAAGATCCTGGCCAGTTGAAGCCATCAGGACCACATTATCTGCAAAAAGCAGAGACCTAATCCTGCAGCCAACAAACCGGATCCCCTCAACACCATGACTGCGCCTACAAATTCTGTCCATAAAAGTTATGAACAGTATCGGTGACACAGGGCAGCCTTGGCGGAGTCCAACCCTCACTGGAAAGGGGTCCGACTTACTGCCGGCAAAGCGGACCAAGCTCTGACACTGATCATACAGGGAGCGACCCGCCACAATCAGACAGTCCGATACCCCATACTCTCTGAGCACTCCCCACAGGACTTCCCAGGATAGGGTCGAATGCCTTCTCAGTCCACAAAGCACATGTAGACTGGTTAGGCAAACTCCCATGCACACTCAACGACCCTGCCGAGAATACAGAGTTGGTCTAGAGTTCCACGACCAGGATTAAAACCACACTGTTTGTCCTGGATCCGAGGTTCGACTATCCGGCGTAGCCTCCTCTCCAGTACACATGAAAAGACCTTACCGGGAAGGCTGAGGAGTGTGTTCCACGATAGTTGGAACACACCCTCCGGTTCCCCTTCTTACAGAGAGGAACCACCACCCCGGTCTCCCAATCCAGAGGTACCGCCCCCAATGTCCACGCCATGTTGCAGAGTCTTGTCAACCAAGACAGCCCCACAGCATCCAGAGCCACCGAAGAGCTTTTTAACTACCTCAGCAACTTCAGCCCCAGAAATAGGAGAACCCACCACAGATTCCCTAGGCACTGCTTAATCATAGGAAGACATGTTGGTGGGATTGAGGAGGTCTTCGAAGTATTCCCTCCACCGATCCACAACAGCCGCAGTAGAGGTCAGCAGCACACATTACACGGTGTTGACAGTAAATAGGCTCTTTCTTCAGTTTGACGGCTTCCCTCACTGCTGGTGTCCACGACATGCACCAAACACCTTGAGGCCACAGCTCCAATCAGCCGCCTCGACAAGAGAGGCACGGAAAATGGTCCAGCACCTCCCTCGTGACATGTTCAAAGTTCTTCCGGAGGTGGGAATTGAAACTCTCTCTGACAGGAGACTCTGCTAGGCGTTCCCAGCAGACCCTCACAATGCATTTGGGCCTGGATCCTCCCCCACCATCGGAGCCAGCTCACCACCAGGTGGTGATCGGTAGAAAGCTCTGCCCCTCTCGTCACCCGAGTGTCCAAAACATGAGGCCGCAAATCCGATGACACAACTACAAAGTCAATCATGGAACTGCGGCCGAGGGTGTCCTGGTGCCAAGTGCACATATGGACACCCTTATGTTTGAACATTGTGTTTGTTATGGACAATCCGTGACGAGTACAAAAGTCCAATAACAAAGCACCACTTGGGTACAGATCCGGGTGGCCATTTTTCCCAATCACGCCTCTCCAGGTTTCACTGTCGTTGCCAACATGAGCGTTGAAGCCCCCCAGCAGAACAAGGGAATCACCCGAGGGAGCACTCTCCAGTACTCCTTCAAGGGAATCCAAAGAAGCGGGTACTCTGAGCTGCTGTTTGGTGCGTAAACACAAACAACAGTCAGGACCCGTCCCCCAACCCGAAGGCGGAGAAAGCTACCATCTCGTCTACTGTGTTAAAGTCCAATGTGCAGGCTTTGAGCCGGGGCCTGTCGCTCTCATTGCTTGCAATGCCAGAGTGGAAGAGAGTACGGCCCCTCTAAGAGAACAGGTTCCAGATCCCTTGCTGTGCGTAGAAGTGAGTCCAACTATATCTACCTGGAACTTCTCCTTCCCTCCCAGCGAGGTGACGTTCCACGTCTCAAGAGCTAGCTTATGTCGCCGATGATTGGACCGCCAAGTGCCCTGCCTTCGGCTGCTGCCCAGCTCACACTGCACCCGACCTCTATGACCCAGCCCATGAGTGGTGAGCCCTTTGGAGGGGGGACCCACATTGCCTCTTCGAGCTGAGCCTGAGTCCCATTGGGACAGGCCCGGCCACCAGGCGCTCGCCATCGTGCCCCATCTCTGGGCCTGGCTCCAGAGGGGAGCCCCGATGACCCGCGTCAGGGCGAGGAAAAATCTAGGTCCTCGATTTGTACTTCTCATAAAAGTCTTTGAGCTGCTTTTTGTCTGATCCCTCACCTAGGACCTGTTTGTCTGGGAGACCCTACCAGGGGGCATAGAAGCCCAATACCGATGGATGGACGTGCGTAATATTGTATCTATGTGAGTTTTACTAGAATCAGTTTTTTTTGTAAGGTTTGCAAATAGAAAAATTAGGTTTTACTCACTATGACAGTATACTGTCACACTCAATATGACAGTTTTTAAACATAACTCCTAAACAACACATGCGAAATTGCTAATAATGACTGGAGAAATGTATCTTTGTTAGTTTTACTAGAATAATGATATTTTGTACGGTTTGCAAAGACACAAGTTGGTTGTTTTACTCAATATGACTACATATGAAAGTTATATAAACATTACTCCAAAATTCAAACATGCAATATGTCTAAAAATGCCTGTAATATTGAATCTATGTGAGTTTTACCAGAATCGGGTATTTTGGTAATGTTTACAAATACAAAAATTAGGTGTTACTCATAATGACAGTTTTACTGCCACATTCAATATGACAGTTATTTAAACATAACTCTTAAACCACACATGGGGCGGCGTGACGAAGTTGGTAGAGTGGCCGTGCCAGCAATCGGAGGGTTGCTGGTTACTGGGGTTCAATCCCCACCTTCTACCATCTTAGTCACGTCCGTTGTGTCCTTGGGCAAGACACTTCACGCTTGCTCCTGATGGCTGCTGGTTAGCGCCTTGCATGGCAGCTCCCGCCATCAGTGTGTGAATGTGTGTGTGAATGGGTGAATGTGGAAATACTGTCAAAGCGCTTTGAGTACCTTGAAGGTAGAAAAGCGCTATACAAGTATAACCCATTTATCATTTATTATTTTACATGTAAAATGGCTAATATTGCCTGGAAAATTTATCTTTGTGAGTTTTACTGAAAAAAAAATATTTTGTAAGGTTTGGAAAGACACAAGTTAGTTTTTTTTACTCAATATGACAGTATAACTGTCATACTAAAAATGAAAGTTATATGAACATAACTCCAAAAGCAAACATGCATTATGTCTAAAAATGCCTGTAATATTGTATTCATGTGAGTTGAACTAGAATCAGTTGTTTTTGTAAGGTTTGCAAATACAAAATATGGGTTTTTCGCACTATGACAGTATACTGTCAAACTCAATCTGACAGTTATTTAAACATAACTCCTAAACCACACATGAAAATGACTAATAATGCCTGGAGAAATGTATCTTTGTGAGTTTTACTAGAAAAAATATATTTTGTAAGGTTTGCAAAGACACAAGTTAGTTGTTTTACTCAATATGACAGTATAACTGTCATACTAAATCCATCCATCCATCCATTTTCTTCCGCTTATCCGAGGTCGGGTTGCAGGGGCAGCAGCCTAAGCAGAGAAGCCCAGACTTCCCTCTCCCCAGCCACTTTGTCCAGCTCTTCTCGGGGGATCCCGAGGCATTCCCAGGCCAGCCGGGAGACATAGTCTTCCAAATGTGTCCTGGGTCTTCCCCGTGGCCTCCTGCCGGTCGGACTTGCCCTAAACACCTCCCGAGGGAGGCGTTCGGGTGGCATCCTGAGCAGATGCCCGAACCACCTCATCTGGCTCCTCTCAATGTGGAGGAGCAGCAGCTTTACTCTGAGTTCCTCCCGGATGACGGAGCTTCTCACCCTATCTCTAGGGAGAGACCCGCCACCCGGCGGAGGAAACTCATTTCGGCCGCTTGTACCCGTGATCTTGTCCTTTCGGTCATAAGCCAAAGCTCATGACCATAGGTGAATTGGGAACGTAGATCGACCGGTAAATTGAGAGCTTTGCCTTACGGCTCAGCTCTTTATTCACCACAACGGATCGATACAGCGTCCTCATTACTGAAGATGCCGCACCGATCCGCCTGTGGATCTCACGATCCACTGTTCCCTCACTCGTGAACAAGACTCCTAGGTTCTTGAACTCTTCCACTTGGGGCAAGATCTCCTCCCCAAACTGTAGATGGCACTCCACCCTTTTCCGGGCGAGAACCATGGACTCAGACTTGGAGGTGCTGATTCTCATCCCAGTCTCTTCACACTCGGCTGCGAACCGATCCAATGAGAGCTGAAGATCCTGGCCAGTTGTAGCCATCAGGACCACATTATCTGCAAAAAGCAGAGACCTAATACTGCAGCCACCAAACCGGATCCCCTCAACACCATGACTGCGCCTAGAAATTCTGTCCATAAAAGTTATGAACAGAATCGGTGACAAAGGGCAGCCTTGGCGGAGTCCAACCCTCACTGGAAAGGGGTCCGACTTACTGCCGGCAATGCGGACCAAGCTCTGACACTGATCATACAGGGAGCGACCCGCCACAATCAGACAGACCCATACTCTCTGAGCACTCCCCACAGGACTTCCCGGGATACGGTCGAATGCCTTCTCAGTCCACAAAGCACATGTAGACTGGTTAGGCAAACTCTCATGCACACTCAAGGACCCTGCCGAGAATATAGAGCTGGTCTAGAGTTCCACGACCAGGACGAAAACCACACTGTTTGTCCTGGATCCGAGGTTCGACTATCCGGCGTAGCCTCCTCTCCAGTACACATGAAAAGACCTTACCGGGAAGGCTGAGGAGTGTGATCCACGATAGTTGGAACACACCCTCCGGGTCCCCTTCTTAAAGAGAGGAACCACCACCCCGGTCTCCCAATCCAGAGGTACTGCCCCCAATGTCCACGCCATGTTGCAGAGTCTTGTCAACCAAGATAGCCCCACAGCATCCAGAGCCACCGAGGAGCTTTTTTGAACTACCTCAGCAACTTCAGCCCCAGAAATAGGAGAACCCACCACAGATTCCCCAGGCACTGCTTAATCATAGGAAGACATGTTGGTGGGATTGAGGAGGTCTTCGAAGTATTCCCTCCACCGATCCACAACAGCCGCAGTAGAGGTCAACAGCACACATTACACGGTGTTGACAGTAAATTGCTCTCCCCCAACCCCACCCCCCCAGATAGGCTCTTTCTCATTGCTGGTGTCCACCAGCGGGTTCTAAGATTACCGCCACGACATGCACCAAATACCTTGAGGCCACAGCTCCAATCAGCCGTCTCGACAAGAGAGGCACGGAAAATGGTCCAGCACCTCCCTCGTGACATGTTCAAAGTTCTTCCGGAGGTGGGAATTGAAACTCTCTCTGACAGGAGACTCTGCGAGGCATTCCCAGCAGACCCTCACAATGCATTTGGGCCTGCCAGGTCTATCCGGCATCCCCTCACCACCATCGGAGCCAGCTCACCACCAGGTGGTGATCGGTAGAAAGCTCTGCCCCTCTCGTCACCCGAGTGTCCAAAACATGAGGCCGCAAATCCGATGACACAACTACAAAGTCAATCATGGAACTAAGGCCGAGGGTGTCCTGGTGCCAAGTTCACATATGGACACCCTTATGTTTGAACATTGTGTTTGTTATGTACAATCCGTGACGAGTACAAAAGTCCAATAACAAAGCACCACTTGGGTTCAGATCCGGGTGGCCATTTTTCCCAATCACGCCTCTCCAGGTTTCACTGTCGTTGCCAACATGAGCGTTGAAGCCCCCCAGCAGAACAAGGGAATCACCCGAGGGAGCACTCTCCAGTACTCCCTCAAGGCAATCCAAAGAAGTGGGTACTCTGAGCTGCTGTTTGGTGCGTAAACACAAACAACAGTCAGGACCCGTCCCCCAACCCAAAGGCGGAGGAAGCTACCATCTCGTCTACTGTGTTAAAGTCCAACGTGCAGGCTTTGAGCCGTTGGCAACAATAATTGCCTCCCCAGCCTGTCGCCTCTCATTGCTTGCAATGCCAGAGTGGAAGAGAGTCCGGCCCCTCTAGAGAGAACATGTTCCAGAGCCCTTGCTGTGCATAGAAGTGAGTCCAACAATATCTAGCCGGAACTTCTCCTTCCTTTCCAGCGAGGTGACGTTCCACGTCTCAAGAGCTAGCTTATGTCGCCGATGATTGGACCGCCAAGTGCCCTGCCTTCGGCTGCTGCCCAGCTCACACTGCACCCGATCTCTATGACCCAGCCCATGAGTGGTGAGCCCATTGGAGGGGGGACCCACATTGCCTCTTCGAGCTGAGCCTGAGTCCCATGGGGACAGGCCCGGCCACCAGGCGCTTGCCATCGTGCCCCACCTCTGGGCCTGGCTCCAGAGTGGAGCCCCGGTGACCCGCGTCAGGGCGAGGAAAAATCTAGGTCCTCGATTAGTACTTCTCATAAAGGTCTTTGAGCTGCTTTTTATCTGATCCCTCACCTAGGACCTGTTTGTCTGGGAGACCCTACCAGGGGGCATAGAAGCCCAAGTACCGATGGATGGACGAGCGATAACCTGCTGCCACCTGTCCGCCGCAGCTAAAACCATCCTACTGGTGTGTTTTTGATAACAAGGTAATTTCCGTGCAATCAGAGTCACTTGTACCTTGATGTGTCATTTTCTGTTTGAATTGCTTTATATATATATTTATAAAGTCCGAAATTAAATAGCGTCACAGTCAGCATCACAGACACTATCGTTGACCACATGTACCGCCGCATGCTAGCTAGCTAAGTTTTCTTCATTTTTGTCATAGTCATCTCAAAAAGATGATAACTTGCAACATATGTGCTACGACTTGCAGCAATGTATTTGCGTATGTTAGACACATGCGAAGTCTCAGTTGAATGCCTAATGCATCGTTTAAGTGTGCTTTCTTTGAATGCACAAGAGTTTTTTCCAACTTCTCAGCCTTCAAAACTCACAGCCGTCACCATAAATATGGCAAGAGTAGGACTGATCTGTATAGCGCAGAAGGTTTACCTTGTAATATTGTCTCATGTAGAGCGAAGTGCGATGATATACGGGGCCTTCTCCTGCATTTGAAAAGTCATATTACCGAAGGTAGGACAGTTACGTGCCCCTTCAGTCAATGTGAAAAAAGACTAGGGTCTGGAAGGAAAAAGCACAAGATTGTCAACAAGCTGTCCCACCACTCTGGTCGCTTTTGTGTAGAACACATTAAAGCCTTCTACAGAAAGCTAGGAGTATCCAACAATGATTTCAAATTAGAAATTGTCACAGCTGATGAGGTGCTTAAAAAATTGAGCGCGCTCCACCCAAACAAGGCCACCGACCTTGATAATATTCCCTTCAGATTCCTCAGGGACTCTTCCTCCATCATCACGCACATAATAAACCTTTCAATTTCACACGGCCAAGTACGAAAATATTTTAAGACAACAAGAGTAACTCCCCTCTTTGAAAAAGGAAGCAAATTGGAACCTGGCAACTACCGACCTGTTTTTATTCTCAGTTCCATTTCGAAAGTAATGGAAACAATCGTTTATGAACAGGTTGATAGTTGCCTTGCCACTAATAAACTCATATACAAATTCCAATCCGGCTTCAGAACTAACCACTCCACTGACACATGCCTTCTCTATCTGACCGACCACATCAAACATGAGGTGGACGCGGGCAAACACTGCGGCATGGTCATGCTGGACCTTCAGAAGGCCTTTGACAGCGTTCACCAGGCTATACTGTTGGATAAGCTCAGAGCAATCGGATTTAACAAAACCTCATCGACCTGGATGCAATCTTACTTGAGGGGAGAGAACAGGTGGTAGAGGTGAACGGCACCATGCCCCCCCCCCCCCCTCTCAGTGAGGTGTGGAGTCCCCCAAGGCAGAATATTGGGGCCTTCACTGTTCCTAATATACATAAACAACTTGTCATCGGCATGCAACTGTGAATTGTTCTTGTTTGCGGATGACTCGGCCTTGCTGGTATCAGACAAGGGACAAGTCACAGGTGGAGAAAATCCTCAGTGCTGAACTCTGCAGAACTTGCACCTGGCTCGCTGACAACAAGCTATCCATACACTTGGGTAAAACGGAATCCATCCTGTTTGGGTCCCACATCAACCATAAGAAAGTCAATGACTTCACTATAAAAGTGGGTGTCATTGTTATCACCAGGAAGGATGAGGTCACCTACCTAGGTTCCATTCTAGAGGCTAATCTTTCCTGCGATAAAATGGCAACCAAGCTAATCAAAAAGGTCAACCAATGAACGAGATTTCTCTGTAGAATCTCCTCTCTGGTCAACAAAAGCACCATGAGGATTCTGGCGGGAACTCTCGTTCAACCCTTTTTCGATAACGCATGCACCTCCTGGTACCCTAGCACCCCCAAAACCCTCAATTCTAAACTCCAAACATCCCAGAACAAGCAAGTCAGATTACTTCTAGACCTCCACCCCAGATCCCACCTCAGCCCACTTCTCAAAAGTGGGCTGGCTCAGGGTGGAGGACAGAGTAAAACAACTTGCACTGAGCCTAGTCTATAAAATCCGCTACACTTCCCTGATACCGAAGTACATGTCAAACTACTTCCTTAACGTTAATGACCGCCATAACCGCAACACCAGGGGGAGCTCCACTAACCACATTAAACCCAGATTCCGATCTAATAAAGGTCTTAACTCATTCTCTTTCTATGCCACATCAATGTGGAATGCGCTCCCAACAGGTATAAAAGAAAGGGCATCTCTATCCTCCTTCAAAACCGCAATAAAAGTACACCTCCAGGCAGCTACAACCCTAAACTAACACCCTCCCGGATTGTTAATAATCAAATGTAAACAATCAAATGCAGATACTTTTGCTTATGCCTTCTGAGCTCTCTCTCTCTCTCTCTCTCTCTATGTCCACTACTTGCTGTACATATCCTACCAAGTCAGACCTACAATGTTCCAATATCCATTTCTCTGTTCTCAATTGTTGATGACTGATGATAACAACCAAACTTAACACCCCCCTCCCCCTCCACACCCCGGATTGTAAATAATGTAAATAATTCAATGTGATTATCTTGTGTGATGACTGTATTATGATAATAGTATATATATGGTAGTGTATATCTGTATCATGAATCAATTTAAGTGGATCCCGACTTCAACAAGTTGAAAAACTTATTTGGGTGTTACCATTTAGTGGTCAATTGTACGGAATATGTACTTCACTGTGCAACCTACTAATAAAAGTCGCAATCAATCAATCAATCAAAGTCCGGCCTTCATGCCAAGAGCCTAAATCTCTAATGTGAGTGACTTCATTAGATACTTTGCTCGCCGGGAAATAGTAGCAACAGGACTACTGCAATTTAACGACAAGCCTCAAAATTTCAGAGCTTGGAAACGCTCCTTTAAAAATGCAATAAATGGTTTAGATTTAACAACAAGTGAGGAGATGGACTTGATGTTAAAGTGGCTTGGCAAAGAATCCTCTGAACACGTAGAACAAATTAGAGCCATACACATTAACAACCCAACCAAAGGTCTCAATATGATGTGGGACAGGCTTGAGCAATGTTATGGCTCAGTTGAAGGGATTGAGGATACACTCTTCAAAAGAATTGATATGTTCCCCAAAATCACATCCAAAGACTACACAAAACTAAGGAAGTTAGTGACCTGCTCATGGAAATGCAGAGTGCTAAAGCTGAATTGAGACCTTCCTGGTCTTGCGTTTTTGGATACCGCAAGAGGACTAAATCCAATTGTGCAGAAACGTCCCTTCAATTTGCAAGAAAGGTGGATCACAGTAGGAGCTAAATACAAATGCACACAACGTGTCCCCTTCCCACCATTCCAAGAAGCTAACTCAAGAAATGACCCAAGCTTTAACTTTACATCGTTCCCTGACGTACCCAAACTCGACAAACTGCCATGGAGAGCATATAAACAAAAATAAATGTCAATGCACAAAACTGATGTTGTCTCCAGTTACAATTTAGATACACAAAGAACGGCAAACAAAGCTGTTAACAGCGACAAGCTTTGCCCAATTCACATGAAACCTCATCCCCTCTCGAAGTGCAGATCATTTCGAATGAAAACACTCGATGATCGAAAAGCATTCTTAAAAGAGGACCACATTTGCTTCAAATGCTGTTCTTCATCTACACACAATGCAAAAAACTGTATGGTCAAGATACAGTGCTCTGAGTGTCTTGATGAAAAACACTGCACTGCTCTTCACCCAGGACCAGCACCCTGGTTTAAAGAAACTGAACCTGCAGCAGAGTATGGCGGGGAGAGTGACTCCGCTAAGTCGGAGGAGATCACGTCCAAGTACACACAGGTTTGTGGCGTGAACGAAGCAGGCAGATCCTGCTCTAAAATTAGTCTTGTTAAAGTGTACCCAGCAGGCCATCCTGAACAAGCAGTAAGGCTCTATGCCATCCATGATGAACAAAGTAACAGGTCGTTAGTATGTCCTGAGTTTTTTGAATTGTTCAATGACCGTGGCCCTAGTTCCCCTTACTCACTAAGGACATGTGCTGGTACTAAAAAAGCAATGGACAGGAGAGCTACAGGATATGTAGTGGCAGCCTTGGATGGTTCAGTCCACATCCCATTGCCTAGCCTCATTGAATGTATAAATATCCCAAACGATAGAGATGAAATTCCCATACCCAGTGCAGCTATGCAACACAGTCACCTAAAGTCAGTAGCTCACCTTATCCCTGACCTGGACTGGATGTTATTAGAGTTCACAAAGTCCATAAACAGATAAGTGGCCTTAACAACGCACCCTATGCACGAAAATTGGACCTCGGGTGGATCATAGTAGGAAACGTGTGTTTAGGTGATGTCCACAAAACTCTCGCTGTGAAGACGCTTTTTCACAAATACAACTGAGAAGGGGCGTCCTACAATGTTTGAGCCATGTCCCAATGTATTTAATGTAATAGCGAGACATTGTGAGCTACAAGTTCCATTCAGCTTCAGCACTCAACTTGTGGATAGCGCTTGTGAACCTGATCATTTAGGATGTAATGTGTTCAAACAAACCAGGCATGACAATTACATCGCACCCTCCATTCAGGACAAAGCCTTCTTGAAAATAATGGAAGAAGGATACAGACAAGAGCTGGAAAGTTCCATTACAATTCAAGTCGCCACGTCAAAAACTCCTTAACAACAGAATTTCACCATTTAATTACAGTAACCGAATGGCAGCTAATGGTTCCAGTATAAAACTGTTTTTTTAAAAACTGCTATGCAGTATGAATACATTTGCATAGCCGTTTTTAAAAACAGTTGTATACTGGAACCATTAGCTGCCAGTAGGTTACTGTAATTAAATGGTGACATTTCTTACAATGTGAGATAATGTGAAAAAAGCAATAAAAAATGATTCAAACAACTCCTAAACCAAACATGCAAAATGTCTAAAAATGCCTGTAATATTGAACATATGTGAGCTTCACTAGAATCAGTTGTTTTTGTAAGGTTTGCAAATACAAATATTAGATTTTAAACATAATGACAGTATAACTGCCACGCTCAATATGAAACCACACATGAAAATTGTCTAATAATTAATTAAGAAATGTATCTTTGTGAGTTTTACTAGAAACATTTTCTTTTGTAAGGGTTGCAAACACAAAAGTTATTTTTTTTTACTCAATATGACAGTAAAACTGCCACGCTCAATATGTCAATTATTTAAACATAACTGCTAAACTACACATGAAAAATGGCTAATAATGCCTCAAATAATGCATTCTTGTGAGTTTTGCTCGAAACATATGCTTTTTTAAGGCTTGCAAACACAAAAAGTAGTTTTTTACTCAATATGACAATAATGTTCTTAGATTATCTGAGAAAATGCGAAAAAAGCAATAAAAATGTATTCCATCATTCCTAAACCAAACATGCAAAATGTCTACAAAAAAAATTAAGAAATGTGTCTTTGAGAGTTTTACTAGAAACAATTTATTTTGTAAGGTTTGCAAACACACAAGTTATTTTTTTTACTCAATATGACAGTGTAACTGCCACGCTCACTCAATATGTCAGTTATTTAAACATAACTCCTAAACTACACATTAAAATGGCTAATAATGCCTCAAATAATGCATTCTTGTGAGTTTTAATCGAAACATATGCTTTTTTAAGGCTTGCAAACACAAAAAGTATTTTTTTTACTCAATATGACAATAATGTTCTTAGAATCCTGAGATAATGCGAAAAAAACAATAAAAATGTATTCAATCATAATTCCTAAACCAAACATGCAACTTGTCTAAAAATGCCTGTAATATTGAATCCATGTGAGTTTTACTAGAATCAGATAATTTTTTGTAAGGTTTGCAAATACAAAAATTAGGTTTTACTCACTATGACAGTATACTGTCACACGCAATATGAGAGTTATATAATAAACCACCCATGCAAAATGGCTAAAAATGTCTGAAATTATGCATCATTGGGAGTTTTACTCCAAACATATGCTTTTTTACGGCCTGCACACACAAAAAGTAATTTTTTACTCAATATGACTGTAATTTTCTTAGAATCCTGAGATAATGCAAAAAAAGCAATTCAAATTTATTCAAACATAACTCCTAAACTACACATTAAAAATGGCTAATAATGTCTCAAATGATGCATTCTTGTGAGTTTTGCTCGATACATATGCTTTTTTGAGGCTTGCAAACACAAAAAGTAGTTTTTTACTCAATATGACAATTATGTTCTTAGAATCCTGAGATAATGCGAAAAAAGTAATAAAAATGTATTCAATCATAATTCCTAAACCAAACATGTAAATTGTCTAAAAATGCCTGTAATATTGAATCCTTGTGAGTTTTACTAGAATCACTTGTTTTTGTAAGGTTTGCAAATACAAAAATTAGGTTTTACTCACTATGACAGTATACTGTCACACTCAATATGACAGTTATTAAACATAACTAGTAAACCGCCCATGCAAAATGGCTATAAATGTCTGAAATAATGCATCATTGGGAGTTTTACTCCAAACAAATGCTTTTTTAAGGCCTGCAAACACAAAAAGTAGTTTTTTACTCAATATGACTGTAATGTTCTTAGAATCCTGAGATAATGCGAAAAAAGCAATACAAATGTATTCAAGCATAACTCCTAAACAACAGATCCAAAAGGGCTAATAATACCTGGAGATATGTATCTTTGTCAGTTTTACTAGAAAAATAATGTTTTGTAAGGATTGCAAAGACACAAGTTAGTTTTTTTTATTCAATATGACAGTATAACTGTCATACTAAATATGAAAGTTATATAAAAATGACTCCAAAACCAAACATGCATTATGTCTAAAAATGCCTGTAATATGGAATATATGTGAGTTTTACCAGAATCGGGTATTTTGGTAAGGTTTACAAATAAAAAATTATGTTTTACTCATAATGACAGTATAACTGCCACAAACAATATGACAGTTTTTTCAAACATAACTCCTTAACCACAAATGCAAAATGGCTAATATTGCCTGGAGAAATGTAACTTTGTGAGTTTTACTGGAAAAAACATATTTTGTAAGGTTTGCAAAAACAGAAAGTAGTTTTTTACTCAATATGACAATTATGTTCTTAGAATCCTGAGATAATGCGAAAAAAGCAATAAAAATGTATTCCATCATAATTCCTAAACCAAACATGCAAGATGTCTAAAAATGAATTAAGAAATGTATCTTCGTGAGTTTTACTAGAAACATTTTCTTTTGTAAGGTTTGCAAACACACAAGTTAATTCTTTTTACTAATATGACAGTTTAACTGCCACGCTATATGTAAGTTATTTAAACATAACTCCTAAACTACACATGAAAAATGGCTAATAATGCCTCAAATAATGCATTCTTGTGAGTTTTGCTCGAAACATATGCTTTTTTAAGGCTTGCAAACACAAAAAGTAGTTTTTTTACTCAATATGACAATAATGTTCTTAGAATCCTGAGATAATGCGAAAAAAGCAATACAAATGTATTCAATCATAATTCCTAAACCAAACATGCAACTTGTCTAAAAATGCCTGTAATATTGAATCCATGTGAGTTTTACTAGAATAAGTTGTTTTTGTAAGGTTTGCAAATACAAAAATTAGGTTTTACTCACTATGACAGTATACTGTCACACTCAATATGACAGTTATTAAACATAACTAGTAAACCACACATGCAAAATGGCTAATAATGCCTTAAATAATGCATCATTGGGAGTTTTACTCTAAACATATGCTTTTTTAAGGCTTGCAAAAACAAAAAGTAGTTTTTTACTCAATATGACAGTAATGTTCTTGGAATCCTGAGATAATGCGAAAAAAGCAATAAAAATGTATTCAAACATATATCCTAAACAACACATGCAAAATGGCTAATAAAGCCTAGAGACATGTATCTTTGTTAGTTTTACTAGAAAAACGATCTTTTGTAAGGTTTGCAAAGACACAAGTTAGTTTTTTTAATTCAATACGACAGTATAACTGTCATACAGAATATGAAAGTTATTTGAACATAACTCCAAAACCAACTATGCTATCCGTCTAAAAAGGCCTGTAATACATGTGAGTTTTACTAGAAACAGTTTTTTGTAAGGTTTGCAAATACAAAAATTAGGTTTTACTCACTATGACAGTATACTGTCACATTTAATATGACAGTTTTTAAACATAACTCATAAACAACACATGCGAAATTGCTAATAATGACTGGAGAAATGTATCTTTGTTAGTTTTACTAGAATAATGATATTTTGTAGAGTTTGCAAAGACAGAAGTTGGTCTTTTTACTCAATATGACTACATATGAAAGTTATATAAACATTACTCCAAAATTCAAACATGCAATATGTCTAAAAATGCCTGTAATATTGAATCTATGTGACTTTTTCCAGAATCGGGTATTTTGATAAAGTTCACAAATACAAAAATTAGGTGTTACTCATAATGACAAGTTTACTGCCACATTCAATATGACAGTTATTTAAACATAACTCTTAAACCACACGTGTAAAATGGCTAATATTGCCTGGAAAATTTATCTTTGTGAGTTTTACTGAAAAATATATTTTGTTAGGTTTGTAAAGACACAAGTTAGTTTTTTTTACTCAATATGACAGTATATAACTGTCATACTAAATATGAAAGTTATATAAACATAACTCCAAAAGCAAACATGCATTATGTCTAAAAATGCCTGTAATATTGTATTCATGTGAGTTGAACTAGAATCAGTTGTTTTTGTAAGGTTTGCAAATACAATATATGGGTTTTTCTTAATATGACAGTATACTGTCACACTCAATCTGACAGTTATTTAAACATAACTCCTAAACCACACATGCAAAACGGCTAATAATGCCTGGAGAAATGTATCTTTGTGAGTTTTACTAGAAAAATATATTTTGTAAGGTTTGCAAAGACACAAGTTAGTTGTTTTACTCAATATGACAGTATAACTGTCATACTAAATCCATCCATCCATCCATTTTCTTCCGCTTATCCGAGGTCGGGTTGCAGGGGCAGCAGCCTAAGCAGAGAAGCCCAGACTTCCCTCTCCACAGCCACGTTGTCCAGCTCTTCTCGGGGGATCCCGAGGCATTCCCAGGCCAGCCGGGAGACATAGTCTTCCAAATGTGTCCTGGGTCTTCCCCGTGGCCTCCTGCCGGTCGGACTTGCCCTAAACACCTCCCGAGGGAGGCGTTCGGGTGGCATCCTGAGCAGATGCCCGAACCACCTCATCTGGCTCCTCTCAATGTGGAGGAGCAGCAGCTTTACTCTGAGTTCCTCCCGGATGACGGAGCTTCTCACCCTATCTCTAGGGAGAGACCCGCCACCCGGCGGAGGAAACTCATTTCGGCCGCTTGTACCCGTGATCTTGTCCTTTCGGTCATAACCCAAAGCTCATGACCATAGGTGAATTGGGAACGTAGATCGACCGGTAAATTGAGAGCTTTGCCTTGCGGCTCAGCTCTTTATTCACCACAACGGATCGATACAGCGTCCTCATTACTGAAGATGCCGCACCGATCCGCCTGTGGATCTCACGATCCACTGTTCCCTCACTCGTGAACAAGACTCCTAGGTTCTTGAACTCTTCCACTTGGGGCAAGATCTCCTCCCCAAACTGTAGATGGCACTCCACCCTTTTCCGGGCGAGAACCATGGACTCAGACTTGGAGGTGCTGATTCTCATCCCAGTCGCTTCACACTCGGCTGCGAACCGATTCAATGAGATCTGAAGATCCTGGCCAGTTGTAGCCATCAGGACCACATTATCTGCAAAAAGCAGAGACCTAATACTGCAGCCACCAAACCGTATCCCATCAACACCATGACTGCGCCTAGAAATTCTGTCCATAAAAGTTATGAACAGAATCGGTGACAAAAGGCAGCCTTGGCGGAGTCCAACCCTCACTGGAAAGGGGTCCGACTTACTGCCGGCAATGCGGACCAAGCTCTGACACTGATCATACAGGGAGCGACCCGCCACAATCAGACAGACCCATACTCTCTGAGCACTCCCCACAGGACTTCCCGGGATACGATCGAATGCCTTCTCAGTCCACAAAGCACATGTAGACTGGTTAGGCAAACTCCCATGCACACTCAAGGACCCTGCCGAGAATATAGAGCTGGTCTAGAGTTCCACGACCAGGACGAAAACCACACTGTTCGTCCTGGATCCGAGGTTCGACTATCCGGCGTAGCCTCCTCTCCAGTACACATGAAAAGACCTTACCGGGAAGGCTGAGGAGTGTGATCCGGTTCCCCTTCTTACAGAGAGTAACCACCACCCCGGTCTCCCAATCCAGAGGTACGGCCCCCAATGTCCACGCCATGTTGCAGAGTCTTGTCAACCAAGACAGCCCCACAGCATCCAGAGCCACCGAGGAGCTTTTTTGAACTACCTCAGCAACTTCAGCCCCAGAAATAGGAGAACCCACCACAGATTCCCCAGGCACTGCTTAATCATAGGAAGACATGTTGGTGGGATTGAGGAGGTCTTCGAAGTATTCCCTCCACCGATCCACAACAGCCGCAGTAGAGGTCAACAGCACACATTACACGGTGTTGACAGTAAATTGCTCTCCCCCAACCCCACCCCCCCAGATAGGCTCTTTCTCATTGCTGGTGTCCACCAGCGGGTTCTAAGATTACCGCCACGACATGCACCAAATACCTTGAGGCCACAGCTCCAATAAGCCGCCTCGACAAGAGAGGCACGGAAAATGGTCCAGCACCTCCCTCGTGACATGTTCAAAGTTCTTCCGGAGGTGGGAATTGAAACTTTCTCTGACAGGAGACTCTGCGAGGCGTTCCCAGCTGACCCTCACAATGCATTTGGGCCTGCCAGGTCTATCCGGCATCCTCCCCCACCATCGGAGCCAGCTCACCACCAGGTGGTGATCGGTAGAAAGCTCTGCCCCTCTCGTCACCCGAGTGTCCAAAACATGAGGCCGCAAATCCGATGACACAACTACAAAGTCAATCATGGAACTGCGGCCGAGGGTGTCCTGGTGCCAAGTTCACATATGGACACCCTTATGTTTGAACATTGTGTTTGTTATGTACAATCCGTGACGAGTACAAAAGTCCAATAACAAAGCACCACTTGGGTTCAGATCCGGGTGGCCATTTTTCCCAATCACGCCTCTCCAGGTTTCACTGTCGTTGCCAACATGAGCGTTGAAGCCCCCCAGCAGAACAAGGGAATCACCCGAGGGAGCACTCTCCAGTACTCCCTCAAGGCAATCCAAAGAAGTGGGTACTCTGAGCTGCTGTTTGGTGCGTAAACACAAACAACAGTCAGGACCCGTCCCCCAACCCGAAGGCGGAGGAAGCTACCATCTCGTCTACTGTGTTAAAGTCCAACGTGCAGGCTTTGAGCCGTTGGCAACAATAATTGCCTCCCCAGCCTGTCTCCTCTCATTGCTTGCAATGCCAGAGTGGAAGAGAGTCCGGCCCCTCTAGAGAGAACATGTTCCAGAGCCCTTGCTGTGCATAGAAGTGAGTCCAACAATATCTAGCCGGAACTTGTCCTTCCTTTCCAGCGAGGTGACGTTCCACGTCTCAAGAGCTAGCTTATGTCGCCGATGATTGGACCGCCAAGTGCCCTGCCTTCGGCTGCTGCCCAGCTCACACTGCACCCGATCTCTATGACCCAGCCCATGAGTGGTGAGCCCATTGGAGGGGGGACCCACATTGCCTCTTCGAGCTGAGCCTGAGTCCCATGGGGACAGGCCCGGCCACCAGGCGCTTGCCATCGTGCCCCACCTCTGGGCCTGGCTCCAGAGTGGAGCCCCGGTGACCCGCGTCAGGGCGAGGAAAAATCTAGGTCCTCGATTAGTACTTCTCATAAAGGTCTTTGAGCTGCTTTTTGTCTGATCCCTCACCTAGGACCTGTTTGTCTGGGAGACCCTACCAGGGGGCATAGAAGCCCAAGTACCGATGGATGGACGAGCGATAACCTGCTGCCACCTGTCCGCCGCAGCTAAAACCATCCTACTGGTGTGTTTTTGATAACAAGGTAATTTCCGTGCAATCAGAGTCACTTGTACCTTGATGTGTCATTTTCTGTTTGAATTGCTTTATATATATATTTATAAAGTCCGAAATTAAATAGCGTCACAGTCAGCATCACAGACACTATCGTTGACCACATGTACCGCCGCATGCTAGCTAGCTAAGTTTTCTTCATTTTTGTCATAGTCATCTCAAAAAGATGATAACTTGCAACATATGTGCTACGACTTGCAGCAATGTATTTGCGTATGTTAGACACATGCGAAGTCTCAGTTGAATGCCTAATGCATCGTTTAAGTGTGCTTTCCCTGAATGCACAAGAGTTTTTTTCAACTTCTCAGCCTTCAAAACTCACAGCCGTCACCATAAATATGGCAAGAGTAGGACTGATCTGTATAGCGCAGAAGGTTTACCTTGTAATATTGTCTCATGTAGAGCGAAGTGCGATGATATACGGGGCCTTCTCCTGCAATTGAAAAGTCATATTACCGAAGGTAGGACAGTTACGTGCCCCTTCAGTCAATGTGAAAAAAGACTAGGGTCTGGAAGGAAAAAGCACAAGATTGTCAACAAGCTGTCCCACCACTCTGGTCGCTTTGGTGTAGAACACATTAAAGCCTTCTACAGAAAGCTAGGAGTATCCAACAATGATTTCAAATTAGAAATTGTCACAGCTGATGAGGTGCTTAAAAAATTGAGCGCGCTCCACCCAAACAAGGCCACCGACCTTGATAATATTCCCTTCAGATTCCTCAGGGACTCTTCCTCCATCATCACGCACATAATAAACCTTTCAATTTCACACGGCCAAGTACGAAAATATTTTAAGACAACAAGAGTAACTCCCCTCTTTGAAAAAGGAAGCAAATTGGAACCTGGCAACTACCGACCTGTTTTTATTCTCAGTTCCATTTCGAAAGTAATGGAAACAATCGTTTATGAACAGGTTGATAGTTGCCTTGCCACTAATAAACTCATATACAAATTCCAATCCGGCTTCAGAACTAACCACTCCACTGACACATGCCTTCTCTATCTGACCGACCACATCAAACATGAGGTGGACGCGGGCAAACACTGCGGCATGGTCATGCTGGACCTTCAGAAGGCCTTTGACAGCGTTCACCAGGCTATACTGTTGGATAAGCTCAGAGCAATCGGATTTAACAAAACCTCATTGACCTGGATGCAATCTTACTTGAGGGGAGAGAACAGGTGGTAGAGGTGAACGGCACCATGCCCCCCCCCCCTCTCTCAGTGAGGTGTGGAGTCCCCCAAGGCAGAATATTGGGGCCTTCACTGTTCCTAATATACATAAACAACTTGTCATCGGCATGCAACTGTGAATTGTTCTTGTTTGCGGATGACTCGGCCTTGCTGGTATCAGACAAGGGACAAGTCACAGGTGGAGAAAATCCTCAGTGCTGAACTCTGCAGAACTTGCACCTGGCTCGCTGACAACAAGCTATCCATACACTTGGGTAAAACGGAATCCATCCTGTTTGGGTCCCACATCAACCATAAGAAAGTCAATGACTTCACTATAAAAGTGGGTGTCATTGTTATCACCAGGAAGGATGAGGTCACCTACCTAGGTTCCATTCTAGAGGCTAATCTTTCCTGCGATAAAATGGCAACCAAGCTAATCAAAAAGGTCAACCAATGAACGAGATTTCTCTGTAGAATCTCCTCTCTGGTCAACAAAAGCACCATGAGGATTCTGGCGGGAACTCTCGTTCAACCCTTTTTCGATAACGCATGCACCTCCTGGTACCCTAGCACCCCCAAAACCCTCAATTCTAAACTCCAAACATCCCAGAACAAGCAAGTCAGATTACTTCTAGACCTCCACCCCAGATCCCACCTCAGCCCACTTCTCAAAAGTGGGCTGGCTCAGGGTGGAGGACAGAGTAAAACAACTTGCACTGAGCCTAGTCTATAAAATCCGCTACACTTCCCTGATACCGAAGTACATGTCAAACTACTTCCTTAACGTTAATGACCGCCATAACCGCAACACCAGGGGGAGCTCCACTAACCACATTAAACCCAGATTCCGATCTAATAAAGGTCTTAACTCATTCTCTTTCTATGCCACATCAATGTGGAATGCGCTCCCAACAGGTATAAAAGAAAGGGCATCTCTATCCTCCTTCAAAACCGCAATAAAAGTACACCTCCAGGCAGCTACAACCCTAAACTAACACCCTCCCGGATTGTTAATAATCAAATGTAAACAATCAAATGCAGATACTTTTGCTTATGCCTTCTGAGCTCTCTCTCTCTCTCTCTCTCTCTATGTCCACTACTTGCTGTACATATCCTACCAAGTCAGACCTACAATGTTCCAATATCCATTTCTCTGTTCTCAATTGTTGATGACTGATGATAACAACCAAACTTAACACCCCCCTCCCCCTCCACACCCCGGATTGTAAATAATGTAAATAATTCAATGTGATTATCTTGTGTGATGACTGTATTATGATAATAGTATATATATGGTAGTGTATATCTGTATCATGAATCAATTTAAGTGGATCCCGACTTCAACAAGTTGAAAAACTTATTTGGGTGTTACCATTTAGTGGTCAATTGTACGGAATATGTACTTCACTGTGCAACCTACTAATAAAAGTCGCAATCAATCAATCAATCAAAGTCCGGCCTTCATGCCAAGAGCCTAAATCTCTAATGTGAGTGACTTCATTAGATACTTTGCTCGCCGGGAAATAGTAGCAACAGGACTACTGCAATTTAACGACAAGCCTCAAAATTTCAGAGCTTGGAAACGCTCCTTTAAAAATGCAATAAATGGTTTAGATTTAACAACAAGTGAGGAGATGGACTTGATGTTAAAGTGGCTTGGCAAAGAATCCTCTGAACACGTACAACAAATTAGAGCCATACACATTAACAACCCAACCAAAGGTCTCAATATGATGTGGGACAGGCTTGAGCAATGTTATGGCTCAGTTGAAGGGATTGAGGATACACTCTTCAAAAGAATTGATATGTTCCCCAAAATCACATCCAAAGACTACACAAAACTAAGGAAGTTAGTGACCTGCTCATGGAAATGCAGAGTGCTAAAGCTGAATTGAGACCTTCCTGGTCTTGCGTTTTTGGATACCGCAAGAGGACTAAATCCAATTGTGCAGAAACTTCCCTTCAATTTGCAAGAAAGGTGGATCACAGTAGGAGCTAAATACAAATGCACACAACGTGTCCCCTTCCCACCATTCCAAGAAGCTAACTCAAGAAATGACCCAAGCTTTAACTTTACATCGTTCCCTGACGTACCCAAACTCGACAAACTGCCATGGAGAGCATATAAACAAAAATAAATGTCAATGCACAAAACTGATGTTGTCTCCAGTTACAATTTAGATACACAAAGAACGGCAAACAAGGCTGTTAACAGCGACAAGCTTTGCCCAATTCACATGAAACCTCATCCCCTCTCGAAGTGCAGATCATTTCGAATGAAAACACTCGATGATCGAAAAGCATTCTTAAAAGAGGACCACATTTGCTTCAAATGCTGTTCTTCATCTACACACAATGCAAAAAACTGTATGGTCAAGATACAGTGCTCTGAGTGTCTTGATGAAAAACACTGCACTGCTCTTCACCCAGGACCAGCACCCTGGTTTAAAGAAACTGAACCTGCAGCAGAGTATGGCGGGGAGAGTGACTCCGCTAAGTCGGAGGAGATCACGTCCAAGTGCACACAGGTTTGTGGCGTGAACGAAGCAGGCAGATCCTGCTCTAAAATTAGTCTTGTTAAAGTGTACCCAGCAGGCCATCCTGAACAAGCAGTAAGGCTCTATGCCATCCATGATGAACAAAGTAACAGGTCGTTAGTATGTCCTGAGTTTTTTGAATTGTTCAATGACCGTGGCCCTAGTTCCCCTTACTCACTAAGGACATGTGCTGGTACTAAAAAAGCAATGGACAGGAGAGCTACAGGATATGTAGTGGCAGCCTTGGATGGTTCAGTCCACATCCCATTGCCTAGCCTCATTGAATGTATAAATATCCCAAACGATAGAGATGAAATTCCCATACCCAGTGCAGCTATGCAACACAGTCACCTAAAGTCAGTAGCTCACCTTATCCCTGACCTGGACTGGATGTTATTAGAGTTCACAAAGTCCATAAACAGATAAGTGGCCTTAACAACGCACCCTATGCACGAAAATTGGACCTCGGGTGGATCATAGTAGAAAACGTGTGTTTAGGTGATGTCCACAAAACTCTCGCTGTGAAGACGCTTTTTCACAAATACAACTGAGAAGGGGCGTCCTACAATGTTTGAGCCATGTCCCAATGTATTTAATGTAATAGCGAGACATTGTGAGCTACAAGTTCCATTCAGCTTCAGCACTCAACTTGTGGATAGCGCTTGTGAACCTGATCATTTAGGATGTAATGTGTTCAAACAAACCAGGCATGACAATTACATCGCACCCTCCATTCAGGACAAAGCCTTCTTGAAAATAATGGAAGAAGGATACAGACAAGAGCTGGAAAGTTCCATTACAATTCAAGTCGCCACGTCAAAAACTCCTTAACAACAGAATTTCACCATTTAATTACAGTAACCGAATGGCAGCTAATGGTTCCAGTATAAAACTGTTTTTTAAAAAACTGCTATGCAGTATGAATACATTTGCATAGCCGTTTTTAAAAACAGTTGTATACTGGAACCATTAGCTGCCAGTAGGTTACTGTAATTAAATGGTGAAATTTCTTACAATGTGAGATAATGTGAAAAAAGCAATAAAAAATGATTCAAACAACTCCTAAACCAAACATGCAAAATGTCTAAAAATGCCTGTAATATTGAACATATGTGAGTTTCACTAGAATCAGTTGTTTTTGTAAGGTTTGCAAATACAAATATTAGATTTTAAACATAATGACAGTATAACTGCCACGCTCAATATGAAACCACACATGAAAATTGTCTAATAATTAATTAAGAAATGTATCTTTGTGAGTTTTACTAGAAACATTTTCTTTTGTAAGGGTTGCAAACACAAAAGTTATTTTTTTTTACTCAATATGACAGTAAAACTGCCACGCTCAATATGTCAATTATTTAAACATAACTGCTAAACTACACATGAAAAATGGCTAATAATGCCTCAAATAATGCATTCTTGTGAGTTTTGCTCGAAACATATGCTTTTTTAAGGCTTGCAAACACAAAAAGTAGTTTTTTACTCAATATGACAATAATGTTCTTAGATTATCTGAGAAAATGCGAAAAAAGCAATAAAAATGTATTCCATCATTCCTAAACCAAACATGCAAAATGTCTACAAAAAAAATTAAGAAATGTGTCTTTGAGAGTTTTACTAGAAACAATTTATTTTGTAAGGTTTGCAAACACACAAGTTATTTTTTTTACTCAATATGACAGTGTAACTGCCACGCTCACTCAATATGTCAGTTATTTAAACATAACTCCTAAACTACACATTAAAAATGGCTAATAATGCCTCAAATAATGCATTCTTGTGAGTTTTAATCGAAACATATGCTTTTTTAAGGCTTGCAAACACAAAAAGTATTTTGTCACTCAATATGACAATAATGTTCTTAGAATCCTGAGATAATGCGAAAAAAGCAATAAAAATGTATTCAATCATAATTCCTAAACCAAACATGCAACTTGTCTAAAAATGCCTGTAATATTGAATCCATGTGAGTTTTACTAGAATCAGATAATTTTTTGTAAGGTTTGCAAATACAAAAATTAGGTTTTACTCACTATGACAGTATACTGTCACACGCAATATGAGAGTAATTAAACATAACTAATAAACCACCCATGCAAAATGGCTAAAAATGTCTGAAATTATGCATCATTGGGAGTTTTACTCCAAACATATGCTTTTTTACGGCCTGCACACACAAAAAGTAATTTTTTACTCAATATGACTGTAATTTTCTTAGAATCCTGAGATAATGCAAAAAAAGCAATACAAATTTATTCAAACATAACTCCTAAACTACACATTAAAAATGGCTAATAATGTCTCAAATGATGCATTCTTGTGAGTTTTGCTCGATACATATGCTTTTTTGAGGCTTGCAAACACAAAAAGTAGTTTTTTACTCAATATGACAATTATGTTCTTAGAATCCTGAGATAATGCGAAAAAAGTAATAAAAATGTATTCAATCATAATTCCTAAACCAAACATGTAAATTGTCTAAAAATGCCTGTAATATTGAATCCTTGTGAGTTTTACTAGAATCACTTGTTTTTGTAAGGTTTGCAAATACAAAAATTAGGTTTTACTCACTATGACAGTATACTGTCACACTCAATATGACAGTTATTAAACATAACTAGTAAACCGCCCATGCAAAATGGCTATAAATGTCTGAAATAATGCATCATTGGGAGTTTTACTCCAAACACATGCTTTTTTAAGGCCTGCAAACACAAAAAGTAGTTTTTTACTCAATATGACTGTAATGTTCTTAGAATCCTGAGATAATGCGAAAAAAGCAATACAAATGTATTCAAGCATAACTCCTAAACAACAGATCCAAAAGGGCTAATAATACCTGGAGATATGTATCTTTGTCAGTTTTACTAGAAAAATAATGTTTTGTAAGGATTGCAAAGACACAAGTTAGTTTTTTTTATTCAATATGACAGTATAACTGTCATACTAAATATGAAAGTTATATAAAAATGACTCCAAAACCAAACATGCATTATGTCTAAAAATGCCTGTAATATGGAATATATGTGAGTTTTACCAGAATCGGGTATTTTGGTAAGGTTTACAAATAAAAAATTATGTTTTACTCATAATGACAGTATAACTGCCACAAACAATATGACAGTTTTTTCAAACATAACTCCTTAACCACAAATGCAAAATGGCTAATATTGCCTGGAGAAATGTAACTTTGTGAGTTTTACTGGAAAAAACATATTTTGTAAGGTTTGCAAAAACAGAAAGTAGTTTTTTACTCAATATGACAATTATGTTCTTAGAATCCTGAGATAATGCGAAAAAAGCAATAAAAATGTATTCCATCATAATTCCTAAACCAAACATGCAAGATGTCTAAAAATGAATTAAGAAATGTATCTTCGTGAGTTTTACTAGAAACATTTTCTTTTGTAAGGTTTGCAAACACACAAGTTAATTCTTTTTACTAATATGACAGTTTAACTGCCACGCTATATGTAAGTTATTTAAACATAACTCCTAAACTACACATGAAAAATGGCTAATAATGCCTCAAATAATGCATTCTTGTGAGTTTTGCTCGAAACATATGCTTTTTTAAGGCTTGCAAACACAAAAAGTAGTTTTTTTACTCAATATGACAATAATGTTCTTAGAATCCTGAGATAATGCGAAAAAAGCAATACAAATGTATTCAATCATAATTCCTAAACCAAACATGCAACTTGTCTAAAAATGCCTGTAATATTGAATCCATGTGAGTTTTACTAGAATAAGTTGTTTTTGTAAGGTTTGCAAATACAAAAATTAGGTTTTACTCACTATGACAGTATACTGTCACACTCAATATGACAGTTATTAAACATAACTAGTAAACCACACATGCAAAATGGCTAATAATGCCTTAAATAATGCATCATTGGGAGTTTTACTCTAAACATATGCTTTTTTAAGGCTTGCAAAAACAAAAAGTAGTTTTTTACTCAATATGACAGTAATGTTCTTGGAATCCTGAGATAATGCGAAAAAAGCAATAAAAATGTATTCAAACATATATCCTAAACAACACATGCAAAATGGCTAATAAAGCCTAGAGACATGTATCTTTGTTAGTTTTACTAGAAAAACGATCTTTTGTAAGGTTTGCAAAGACACAAGTTAGTTTTTTTAATTCAATACGACAGTATAACTGTCATACAGAATATGAAAGTTATTTGAACATAACTCCAAAACCAACTATGATATCCGTCTAAAAAGGCCTGTAATACATGTGAGTTTTACTAGAAACAGTTTTTTGTAAGGTTTGCAAATACAAAAATTAGGTTTTACTCACTATGACAGTATACTGTCACATTTAATATGACAGTTTTTAAACATAACTCATAAACAACACATGCGAAATTGCTAATAATGACTGGAGAAATGTATCTTTGTTAGTTTTACTAGAATAATGATATTTTGTAGAGTTTGCAAAGACAGAAGTTGGTCTTTTTACTCAATATGACTACATATGAAAGTTATATAAACATTACTCCAAAATTCAAACATGCAATATGTCTAAAAATGCCTGTAATATTGAATCTATGTGACTTTTTCCAGAATCGGGTATTTTGATAAAGTTCACAAATACAAAAATTAGGTGTTACTCATAATGACAAGTTTACTGCCACATTCAATATGACAGTTATTTAAACATAACTCTTAAACCACACGTGTAAAATGGCTAATATTGCCTGGAAAATTTATCTTTGTGAGTTTTACTGAAAAAAATATTTTGTTAGGTTTGTAAAGACACAAGTTAGTTTTTTTTACTCAATATGACAGTATATAACTGTCATACTAAATATGAAAGTTATATAAACATAACTCCAAAAGCAAACATGCATTATGTCTAAAAATGCCTGTAATATTGTATTCATGTGAGTTTAACTAGAATCAGTTGTTTTTGTAAGGTTTGCAAATACAATATATGGGTTTTTCTTAATATGACAGTATACTGTCACACTCAATCTGACAGTTATTTAAACATAACTCCTAAACCACACATGCAAAACGGCTAATAATGCCTGGAGAAATGTATCTTTGTGAGTTTTACTAGAAAAATATATTTTGTAAGGTTTGCAAAGACACAAGTTAGTTGTTTTACTCAATATGACAGTATAACTGTCATACTAAATCCATCCATCCATCCATTTTCTTCCGCTTATCCGAGGTCGGGTTGCAGGGGCAGCAGCCTAAGCAGAGAAGCCCAGACTTCCCTCTCCCCAGCCACTTTGTCCAGCTCTTCTCGGGGGATCCCGAGGCATTCCCAGGCCAGCCGGGAGACATAGTCTTCCAAATGTGTCCTGGGTCTTCCCCGTGGCCTCCTGCCGGTCGGACTTGCCCTAAACACCTCCCGAGGGAGGCGTTCGGGTGGCATCCTGAGCAGATGTCCGAACCACCTCATCTGGCTCCTCTCAATGTGGAGGAGCAGCAGCTTTACTCTGAGTTCCTCCCGGATGACGGAGCTTCTCACCCTATCTCTAGGGAGAGACCCGCCACCCGGCGGAGGAAACTCATTTCGGCCGCTTGTACCCGTGATCTTGTCCTTTCGGTCATAACCCAAAGCTCATGACCATAGGTGAATTGGGAACGTAGATCGACCGGTAAATTGAGAGCTTTGCCTTACGGCTCAGCTCCTTCTTCACCACAACGGATCGATACAGCGTCCTCATTACTGAAGATGCCGCACCGATCCGCCTGTGGATCTCACGATCCACTGTTCCCTCACTCGTGAACAAGACTCCTAGGTTCTTGAACTCTTCCACTTGGGGCAAGATCTCCTCCCCAACCTGTAGATGGCACTCCACCCTTTTACGGGCGAGAACCATGGACTCAGACTTGGAGGGGCTGATTCTCATCCCAGTCGCTTCACACTCTGCTGCGAACTGATCCAATGAGAGCTGAAGATCCTGGCCAGTTGAAGCCATCAGGACCACATTATCTGCAAAAAGCAGAGACCTAATCCTGCAGCCAACAAACCGGATCCCCTCAACACCATGAATGCGCCAAGAAATTCTGTCCATAAAAGTTATGAACAGTATCGGTGACAAAGGGCAGCCTTGGCGGAGTCCAACCATCACTGGAAAGGGGTCCGACTTACTGCCGGCAAAGCGGAAACAAGCTCTGACACTGATCATACAGGGAGCGACCCGCCACAATCAGACAGTCCGATACCCCATACTCTCTGAGCACTCCCCACAGGACTTCCCGGGATAGGGTCGAATGCCTTCTCAGTCCACAAAGCACATGTAGACTGGTTAGGCAAACTCCCATGCACACTCAACGACCCTGTGGAGAATACAGAGCTGGTCTAGAGTTCCACGACCAGGACGAAAACCACACTGTTTGTCCTGGATCCGAGGTTCGACTATCCGGCGTAGCCTCCTCTCCAGTACACATGAAAAGACCTTACCGGGAAGGCTGAGGAGTGTGTTCCACGATAGTTGGAACACACCCTCCGGTTCCCCTTCTTACAGAGAGGAACCACCACCCCGGTCTCCCAATCCAGAGGTACCGCCCCCAATGTCCACGCCATGTTGCAGAGTCTTGTCAACCAAGACAGCCCCACAGCATCCAGAGCCACCGAGGAGCTTTTTAACTACCTCAGCAACCTCAGCCCCAGAAATAGGAGAACCCACCACAGATTCCCTAGGCACTGCTTAATCATAGGAAGACATGTTGGTGGGATTGAGGAGGTCTTCGAAGTATTCCCTCCACCGATCCACAACAGCCGCAGTAGAGGTCAGCAGCACACATTACACGGTGTTGACGGTAAATAGGCTCTTTCTTCAGTTTGACGGCTTCCCTCACTGCTGGTGTCCACCAGCGGGTTCTAAGATTACCGCCACGACATGCACCAAACACCTTGAGGCCACAGCTCCAATCAGCCGCCTCGACAAGAGAGGCACGGAAAATGGTCCAGCACCTCCCTCGTGACATGTTCAAAGTTCTTCCGGAGGTGGGAATTGAAACTCTCTCTGACAGGAGACTCTGCTAGGCGTTCCCAGCAGACCCTCACAATGCATTTGGGCCTGGATCCTCCCCCACCATCGGAGCCAGCTCACCACCAGGTGGTGATCGGTAGAAAGCTCTGCCCCTCTCGTCACCCGAGTGTCCAAAACATGAGGCCGCAAATCCGATGACACAACTACAAAGTAAATCATGGAACTGCGGCCGAGGGTGTCCTGGTGCCAAGTGCACATATGGACACCCTTATGTTTGAACATTGTGTTTGTTATGGACAATCCGTGACGAGTACAAAAGTCCAATAACAAAGCACCACTTGGGTACAGATCCGGGTGGCCATTTTTCCCAATCACGCCTCTCCAGGTTTCACTGTCGTTGCCAACATGAGCGTTGAAGCCCCCCAGCAGAACAAGGGAATCACCCGAGGGAGCACTCTCCAGTACTCCTTCAAGGGAATCCAAAGAAGCGGGTACTCTGAGCTGCTGTTTGGTGCGTAAACACAAAGAACAGTCAGGACCCGTCCCCCAACCCGAAGGCGGAGAAAGCTACCATCTCGTCTACTGTGTTAAAGTCCAATGTGCAGGCTTTGAGCCGGGGCCTGTCGCTCTCATTGCTTGCAATGCCAGAGTGGAAGAGAGTACGGCCCCTCTAAGAGAACAGGTTCCAGATCCCTTGCTGTGCGTAGAAGTGAGTCCAACTATATCTACCTGGAACTTCTCCTTCCCTCCCAGCGAGGTGACGTTCCACGTCTCAAGAGCTAGCTTATGTCGCCGATGATTGGACCGCCAAGTGCCCTGCCTTCGGCTGCTGCCCAGCTCACACTGCACCCGACCTCTATGACCCAGCCCATGAGTGGTGAGCCCTTTGGAGGGGGGACCCACATTGCCTCTTCGAGCTGAGCCTGAGTCCCATTGGGACAGGCCCGGCCACCAGGCGCTCGCCATCGTGCCCCATCTCTGGGCCTGGCTCCAGAGGGATGCCCCGATGACCCGCGTCAGGGCGAGGAAAAATCTAGGTCCTCGATTTGTACTTCTCATAAAAGTCTTTGAGCTGCTTTTTGTCTGATCCCTCACCTAGGACCTGTTTGTCTGGGAGACCCTACCAGGGGGCATAGAAGCCCAATACCGATGGATGGACGAGCGTAATATTGTATCTATGTGAGTTTTACTAGAATCCGTTTTTTTGTAAGGTTTGCAAATAGAAAAATTAGGTTTTACTCACTATGACAGTATACTGTCACACTCAATATGACAGTTTTTAAACATAACTCCTAAACAACACATGCGAAATTGCTAATAATGACTGGAGAAATGTATCTTTGTTAGTTTTACTAGAATAATGATATTTTGTACGGTTTGCAAAGACACAAGTTGGTTGTTTTACTCAATATGACTACATATGAAAGTTATATAAACATTACTCCAAAATTCAAACATGCAATATGTCTAAAAATGCCTGTAATATTGAATCAATGTGAGTTTTACCAGAATCGGGTATTTTGGTAAGGTTTACAAATACAAAAATTAGGTGTTACTCATAATGACAGTTTTACTGCCACATTCAATATGACAGTTATTTAAACATAACTCTTAAACCACACATGGGGCGGCGTGACGAAGTTGGTAGAGTGGCCGTGCCAGCAATCGGAGGGTTGCTGGTTACTGGGGTTCAATCCCCACCTTCTACCATCTTAGTCACGTCCGTTGTGTCCTTGGGCATGACACTTCACCCTTGCTCCTGAAGGCTGCTGGTTAGCGCCTTGCATGGCAGCTCCCGCCGTCAGTGTGTGAATGTGTGTGTGAATGGGTGAATGTGGAAATACTGTCAAAGCGCTTTGAGTACCTTGAAGGTAGAAAAGCGCTATACAAGTATAACCCATTTATCATTTATTATTTTACATGTAAAATGGCTAATATTGCCTGGAAAATTTATCTTTGTGAGTTTTACTGAAAAAAAAATATTTTGTAAGGTTTGTAAAGACACAAGTTAGTTTTTTTTACTCAATATGACAGTATAACTGTCATACTAAAAATGAAAGTTATATAAACATAACTCCAAAAGCAAACATGCATTATGTCTAAAAATGCCTGTAATATTGTATTCATGTGAGTTGAACTAGAATCAGTTGTTTTTGTAAGGTTTGCAAATACAAAATATGGGTTTTTCGCACTATGACAGTATACTGTCAAACTCAATCTGACAGTTATTTAAACATAACTCCTAAACCACACATGAAAATGACTAATAATGCCTGGAGAAATGTATCTTTGTGAGTTTTACTAGAAAAAATATATTTTGTAAGGTTTGCAAAGACACAAGTTAGTTGTTTTACTCAATATGACAGTATAACTGTCATACTAAATCCATCCATCCATCCATTTTCTTCCGCTTATCCGAGGTCGGGTTGCAGGGGCAGCAGCCTAAGCAGAGAAGCCCAGACTTCCCTCTCCCCAGCCACGTTGTCCAGCTCTTCTCGGGGGATCCCGAGGCATTCCCAGGCCAGCCGGGAGACATAGTCTTCCAAATGTGTCCTGGGTCTTCCCCGTGGCCTCCTGCCGGTCGGACTTGCCCTAAACACCTCCCGAGGGAGGCGTTCGGGTGGCATCCTGAGCAGATGCCCGAACCACCTCATCTGGCTCCTCTCAATGTGGAGGAGCAGCAGCTTTACTCTGAGTTCCTCCCGGATGACGGAGCTTCTCACCCTATCTCTAGGGAGAGACCCGCCACCCGGCGGAGGAAACTCATTTCGGCCGCTTGTACCCGTGATCTTGTCCTTTCGGTCATAACCCAAAGCTCATGACCATAGGTGAATTGGGAACGTAGATCGACCGGTAAATTGAGAGCTTTGCCTTACGGCTCAGCTCTTTATTCACCACAACGGATCGATACAGCGTCCTCATTACTGAAGATGCCGCACCGATCCGCCTGTGGATCTCACGATCCACTGTTCCCTCACTCGTGAACAAGACTCCTAGGTTCTTGAACTCTTCCACTTGGGGCAAGATCTCCTCCCCAAACTGTAGATGGCACTCCACCCTTTTCCGGGCGAGAACCATGGACTCAGACTTGGAGGTGCTGATTCTCATCCCAGTCGCTTCACACTCGGCTGCGAACCGATCCAATGAGAGCTGAAGATCCTGGCCAGTTGTAGCCATCAGGACCACATTATCTGCAAAAAGCAGAGACCTAATACTGCAGCCACCAAACCGGATCCCATCAACACCATGACTGCGCCTAGAAATTCTGTCCATAAAAGTTATGAACAGAATCGGTGACAAAGGGCAGCCTTGGCGGAGTCCAACCCTCACTGGAAAGGGGTCCGACTTACTGCCGGCAATGCGGACCAAGCTCTGACACTGATCATACAGGGAGCGACCCGCCACAATCAGACAGACCCATACTCTCTGAGCACTCCCCACAGGACTTCCCGGGATACGATCGAATGCCTTCTCAGTCCACAAAGCACATGTAGACTGGTTAGGCAAACTCCCATGCACACTCAAGGACCCTGCCGAGAATATAGAGCTGGTCTAGAGTTCCACGACCAGGACGAAAACCACACTGTTCGTCCTGGATCCGAGGTTCGACTATCCGGCGTAGCCTCCTCTCCAGTACACATGAAAAGACCTTACCGGGAAGGCTGAGGAGTGTGATCCGGTTCCCCTTCTTACAGAGAGTAACCACCACCCCGGTCTCCCAATCCAGAGGTACGGCCCCCAATGTCCACGCCATGTTGCAGAGTCTTGTCAACCAAGACAGCCCCACAGCATCCAGAGCCACCGAGGAGCTTTTTTGAACTACCTCAGCAACTTCAGCCCCAGAAATAGGAGAACCCACCACAGATTCCCCAGGCACTGCTTAATCATAGGAAGACATGTTGGTGGGATTGAGGAGGTCTTCGAAGTATTCCCTCCACCGATCCACAACAGCCGCAGTAGAGGTCAACAGCACACATTACACGGTGTTGACAGTAAATTGCTCTCCCCCAACCCCACCCCCCCAGATAGGCTCTTTCTCATTGCTGGTGTCCACCAGCGGGTTCTAAGATTACCGCCACGACATGCACCAAATACCTTGAGGCCACAGCTCCAATCAGCCGCCTCGACAAGAGAGGCACGGAAAATGGTCCAGCACCTCCCTCGTGACATGTTCAAAGTTCTTCCGGAGGTGGGAATTGAAACTTTCTCTGACAGGAGACTCTGCGAGGCGTTCCCAGCTGACCCTCACAATGCATTTGGGCCTGCCAGGTCTATCCGGCATCCTCCCCCACCATCGGAGCCAGCTCACCACCAGGTGGTGATCGGTAGAAAGCTCTGCCCTTCTCGTCACCCGAGTGTCCAAAACATGAAGCCGCAAATCCGATGACACAACTACAAAGTCAATCATGGAACTGCGGCCGAGGGTGTCCTGGTGCCAAGTTCACATATGGACACCCTTATGTTTGAACATTGTGTTTGTTATGTACAATCCGTGACGAGTACAAAAGTCCAATAACAAAGCACCACTTGGGTTCAGATCCGGGTGGCCATTTTTCCCAATCACGCCTCTCCAGGTTTCACTGTCGTTGCCAACATGAGCATTGAAGCCCCCCAGCAGAACAAGGGAATCACCCGAGGGAGCACTCTCCAGTACTCCCTCAAGGCAATCCAAAGAAGTGGGTACTCTGAGCTGCTGTTTGGTGCGTAAACACAAACAACAGTCAGGACCCGTCCCCCAACCCGAAGGCGGAGGAAGCTACCATCTCGTCTACTGTGTTAAAGTCCAACGTGCAGGCTTTGAGCCGTTGGCAACAATAATTGCCTCCCCAGCCTGTCGCCTCTCATTGCTTGCAATGCCAGAGTGGAAGAGAGTCCGGCCCCTCTAGAGAGAACATGTTCCAGAGCCCTTGCTGTGCATAGAAGTGAGTCCAACAATATCTAGCCGGAACTTCTCCTTCCTTTCCAGCGAGGTGACGTTCCACGTCTCAAGAGCTAGCTTATGTCGCCGATGATTGGACCGCCAAGTGCCCTGCCTTCGGCTGCTGCCCAGCTCACACTGCACCCGATCTCTATGACCCAGCCCATGAGTGGTGAGCCCATTGGAGGGGGGACCCACATTGCCTCTTCGAGCTGAGCCTGAGTCCCATGGGGACAGGCCCGGCCACCAGGCGCTTGCCATCGTGCCCCACCTCTGGGCCTGGCTCCAGAGTGGAGCCCCGGTGACCCGCGTCAGGGCGAGGAAAAATCTAGGTCCTCGATTAGTACTTCTCATAAAGGTCCTTGAGCTGCTTTTTGTCTGATCCCTCACCTAGGACCTGTTTGTCTGGGAGACCCTACCAGGGGGCATAGAAGCCCAAGTACCGATGGATGGACGAGCGATAACCTGCTGCCACCTGTCCGCCGCAGCTAAAACCATCCTACTGGTGTGTTTTTGATAACAAGGTAATTTCCGTGCAATCAGAGTCACTTGTACCTTGATGTGTCATTTTCTGTTTGAATTGCTTTATATATATATTTATAAAGTCCGAAATTAAATAGCGTCACAGTCAGCATCACAGACACTATCGTTGACCACATGTACCGCCGCATGCTAGCTAGCTAAGTTTTCTTCATTTTTGTCATAGTCATCTCAAAAAGATGATAACTTGCAACATATGTGCTACGACTTGCAGCAATGTATTTGCGTATGTTAGACACATGCGAAGTCTCAGTTGAATGCCTAATGCATCGTTTAAGTGTGCTTTCCCTGAATGCACAAGAGTTTTTTTCAACTTCTCAGCCTTCAAAACTCACAGCCGTCACCATAAATATGGCAAGAGTAGGACTGATCTGTATAGCGCAGAAGGTTTACCTTGTAATATTGTCTCATGTAGAGCGAAGTGCGATGATATACGGGGCCTTCTCCTGCATTTGAAAAGTCATATTACCGAAGGTAGGACAGTTACGTGCCCCTTCAGTCAATGTGAAAAAAGACTAGGGTCTGGAAGGAAAAAGCACAAGATTGTCAACAAGCTGTCCCACCACTCTGGTCGCTTTGGTGTAGAACACATTAAAGCCTTCTACAGAAAGCTAGGAGTATCCAACAATGATTTCAAATTAGAAATTGTCACAGCTGATGAGGTGCTTAAAAAATTGAGCGCGCTCCACCCAAACAAGGCCACCGACCTTGATAATATTCCCTTCAGATTCCTCAGGGACTCTTCCTCCATCATCACGCACATAATAAACCTTTCAATTTCACACGGCCAAGTACGAAAATATTTTAAGACAACAAGAGTAACTCCCCTCTTTGAAAAAGGAAGCAAATTGGAACCTGGCAACTACCGACCTGTTTTTATTCTCAGTTCCATTTCGAAAGTAATGGAAACAATCGTTTATGAACAGGTTGATAGTTGCCTTGCCACTAATAAACTCATATACAAATTCCAATCCGGCTTCAGAACTAACCACTCCACTGACACATGCCTTCTCTATCTGACCGACCACATCAAACATGAGGTGGACGCGGGCAAACACTGCGGCATGGTCATGCTGGACCTTCAGAAGGCCTTTGACAGCGTTCACCAGGCTATACTGTTGGATAAGCTCAGAGCAATCGGATTTAACAAAACCTCATTGACCTGGATGCAATCTTACTTGAGGGGAGAGAACAGGTGGTAGAGGTGAACGGCACCATGCCCCCCCCCCCTCTCTCAGTGAGGTGTGGAGTCCCCCAAGGCAGAATATTGGGGCCTTCACTGTTCCTAATATACATAAACAACTTGTCATCGGCATGCAACTGTGAATTGTTCTTGTTTGCGGATGACTCGGCCTTGCTGGTATCAGACAAGGGACAAGTCACAGGTGGAGAAAATCCTCAGTGCTGAACTCTGCAGAACTTGCACCTGGCTCGCTGACAACAAGCTATCCATACACTTGGGTAAAACGGAATCCATCCTGTTTGGGTCCCACATCAACCATAAGAAAGTCAATGACTTCACTATAAAAGTGGGTGTCATTGTTATCACCAGGAAGGATGAGGTCACCTACCTAGGTTCCATTCTAGAGGCTAATCTTTCCTGCGATAAAATGGCAACCAAGCTAATCAAAAAGGTCAACCAATGAACGAGATTTCTCTGTAGAATCTCCTCTCTGGTCAACAAAAGCACCATGAGGATTCTGGCGGGAACTCTCGTTCAACCCTTTTTCGATAACGCATGCACCTCCTGGTACCCTAGCACCCCCAAAACCCTCAATTCTAAACTCCAAACATCCCAGAACAAGCAAGTCAGATTACTTCTAGACCTCCACCCCAGATCCCACCTCAGCCCACTTCTCAAAAGTGGGCTGGCTCAGGGTGGAGGACAGAGTAAAACAACTTGCACTGAGCCTAGTCTATAAAATCCGCTACACTTCCCTGATACCGAAGTACATGTCAAACTACTTCCTTAACGTTAATGACCGCCATAACCGCAACACCAGGGGGAGCTCCACTAACCACATTAAACCCAGATTCCGATCTAATAAAGGTCTTAACTCATTCTCTTTCTATGCCACATCAATGTGGAATGCGCTCCCAACAGGTATAAAAGAAAGGGCATCTCTATCCTCCTTCAAAACCACAATAAAAGTACACCTCCAGGCAGCTACAACCCTAAACTAACACCCTCCCGGATTGTTAATAATCAAATGTAAACAATCAAATGCAGATACTTTTGCTTATGCCTTCTGAGCTCTCTCTCTCTCTCTCTCTCTATGTCCACTACTTGCTGTACATATCCTACCAAGTCAGACCTACAATGTTCCAATATCCATTTCTCTGTTCTCAATTGTTGATGACTGATGATAACAACCAAACTTAACACCCCCCTCCCCCTCCACACCCCGGATTGTAAATAATGTAAATAATTCAATGTGATTATCTTGTGTGATGACTGTATTATGATAATAGTATATATATGGTAGTGTATATCTGTATCATGAATCAATTTAAGTGGATCCCGACTTCAACAAGTTGAAAAACTTATTTGGGTGTTACCATTTAGTGGTCAATTGTACGGAATATGTACTTCACTGTGCAACCTACTAATAAAAGTCGCAATCAATCAATCAATCAAAGTCCGGCCTTCATGCCAAGAGCCTAAATCTCTAATGTGAGTGACTTCATTAGATACTTTGCTCGCCGGGAAATAGTAGCAACAGGACTACTGCAATTTAACGACAAGCCTCAAAATTTCAGAGCTTGGAAACGCTCCTTTAAAAATGCAATAAATGGTTTAGATTTAACAACAAGTGAGGAGATGGACTTGATGTTAAAGTGGCTTGGCAAAGAATCCTCTGAACACGTAGAACAAATTAGAGCCATACACATTAACAACCCAACCAAAGGTCTCAATATGATGTGGGACAGGCTTGAGCAATGTTATGGCTCAGTTGAAGGGATTGAGGATACACTCTTCAAAAGAATTGATATGTTCCCCAAAATCACATCCAAAGACTACACAAAACTAAGGAAGTTAGTGACCTGCTCATGGAAATGCAGAGTGCTAAAGCTGAATTGAGACCTTCCTGGTCTTGCGTTTTTGGATACCGCAAGAGGACTAAATCCAATTGTGCAGAAACTTCCCTTCAATTTGCAAGAAAGGTGGATCACAGTAGGAGCTAAATACAAATGCACACAACGTGTCCCCTTCCCACCATTCCAAGAAGCTAACTCAAGAAATGACCCAAGCTTTAACTTTACATCGTTCCCTGACGTACCCAAACTCGACAAACTGCCATGGAGAGCATATAAACAAAAATAAATGTCAATGCACAAAACTGATGTTGTCTCCAGTTACAATTTAGATACACAAAGAACGGCAAACAAAGCTGTTAACAGCGACAAGCTTTGCCCAATTCACATGAAACCTCATCCCCTCTCGAAGTGCAGATCATTTCGAATGAAAACACTCGATGATCGAAAAGCATTCTTAAAAGAGGACCACATTTGCTTCAAATGCTGTTCTTCATCTACACACAATGCAAAAAACTGTATGGTCAAGATACAGTGCTCTGAGTGTCTTGATGAAAAACACTGCACTGCTCTTCACCCAGGACCAGCACCCTGGTTTAAAGAAACTGAACCTGCAGCAGAGTATGGCGGGGAGAGTGACTCCGCTAAGTCGGAGGAGATCACGTCCAAGTGCACACAGGTTTGTGGCGTGAACGAAGCAGGCAGATCCTGCTCTAAAATTAGTCTTGTTAAAGTGTACCCAGCAGGCCATCCTGAACAAGCAGTAAGGCTCTATGCCATCCATGATGAACAAAGTAACAGGTCGTTAGTATGTCCTGAGTTTTTTGAATTGTTCAATGACCGTGGCCCTAGTTCCCCTTACTCACTAAGGACATGTGCTGGTACTAAAAAAGCAATGGACAGGAGAGCTACAGGATATGTAGTGGCAGCCTTGGATGGTTCAGTCCACATCCCATTGCCTAGCCTCATTGAATGTATAAATATCCCAAACGATAGAGATGAAATTCCCATACCCAGTGCAGCTATGCAACACAGTCACCTAAAGTCAGTAGCTCACCTTATCCCTGACCTGGACTGGATGTTATTAGAGTTCACAAAGTCCATAAACAGATAAGTGGCCTTAACAACGCACCCTATGCACGAAAATTGGACCTCGGGTGGATCATAGTAGGAAACGTGTGTTTAGGTGATGTCCACAAAACTCTCGCTGTGAAGACGCTTTTTCACAAATACAACTGAGAAGGGGCGTCCTACAATGTTTGAGCCATGTCCCAATGTATTTAATGTAATAGCGAGACATTGTGAGCTACAAGTTCCATTCAGCTTCAGCACTCAACTTGTGGATAGCGCTTGTGAACCTGATCATTTAGGATGTAATGTGTTCAAACAAACCAGGCATGACAATTACATCGCACCCTCCATTCAGGACAAAGCCTTCTTGAAAATAATGGAAGAAGGATACAGACAAGAGCTGGAAAGTTCCATTACAATTCAAGTCGCCACGTCAAAAACTCCTTAACAACAGAATTTCACCATTTAATTACAGTAACCGAATGGCAGCTAATGGTTCCAGTATAAAACTGTTTTTTTAAAAACTGCTATGCAGTATGAATACATTTGCATAGCCGTTTTTAAAAACAGTTGTATACTGGAACCATTAGCTGCCAGTAGGTTACTGTAATTAAATGGTGAAATTTCTTACAATGTGAGATAATGTGAAAAAAGCAATAAAAAATGATTCAAACAACTCCTAAACCAAACATGCAAAATGTCTAAAAATGCCTGTAATATTGAACATATGTGAGTTTCACTAGAATCAGTTGTTTTTGTAAGGTTTGCAAATACAAATATTAGATTTTAAACATAATGACAGTATAACTGCCACGCTCAATATGAAACCACACATGAAAATTGTCTAATAATTAATTAAGAAATGTATCTTTGTGAGTTTTACTAGAAACATTTTCTTTTGTAAGGGTTGCAAACACAAAAGTTATTTTTTTTTTACTCAATATGACAGTAAAACTGCCACGCTCAATATGTCAATTATTTAAACATAACTGCTAAACTACACATGAAAAATGGCTAATAATGCCTCAAATAATGCATTCTTGTGAGTTTTGCTCGAAACATATGCTTTTTTAAGGCTTGCAAACACAAAAAGTAGTTTTTTACTCAATATGACAATAATGTTCTTAGATTATCTGAGAAAATGCGAAAAAAGCAATAAAAATGTATTCCATCATTCCTAAACCAAACATGCAAAATGTCTACAAAAAAAATTAAGAAATGTGTCTTTGAGAGTTTTACTAGAAACAATTTATTTTGTAAGGTTTGCAAACACACAAGTTATTTTTTTTACTCAATATGACAGTGTAACTGCCACGCTCACTCAATATGTCAGTTATTTAAACATAACTCCTAAACTACACATTAAAAATGGCTAATAATGCCTCAAATAATGCATTCTTGTGAGTTTTAATCGAAACATATGCTTTTTTAAGGCTTGCAAACACAAAAAGTATTTTTTTACTCAATATGACAATAATGTTCTTAGAATCCTGAGATAATGCGAAAAAAGCAATAAAAATGTATTCAATCATAATTCCTAAACCAAACATGCAACTTGTCTAAAAATGCCTGTAATATTGAATCCATGTGAGTTTTACTAGAATCAGATAATTTTTTGTAAGGTTTGCAAATACAAAAATTAGGTTTTACTCACTATGACAGTATACTGTCACACGCAATATGAGAGTAATTAAACATAACTAATAAACCACCCATGCAAAATGGCTAAAAATGTCTGAAATTATGCATCGTTGGGAGTTTTACTCCAAACATATGCTTTTTTACGGCCTGCACACACAAAAAGTAATTTTTTACTCAATATGACTGTAATTTTCTTAGAATCCTGAGATAATGCAAAAAAAGCAATACAAATTTATTCAAACATAACTCCTAAACTACACATTAAAAATGGCTAATAATGTCTCAAATGATGCATTCTTGTGAGTTTTGCTCGATACATATGCTTTTTTGAGGCTTGCAAACACAAAAAGTAGTTTTTTACTCAATATGACAATTATGTTCTTAGAATCCTGAGATAATGCGAAAAAAGTAATAAAAATGTATTCAATCATAATTCCTAAACCAAACATGTAAATTGTCTAAAAATGCCTGTAATATTGAATCCTTGTGAGTTTTACTAGAATCACTTGTTTTTGTAAGGTTTGCAAATACAAAAATTAGGTTTTACTCACTATGACAGTATACTGTCACACTCAATATGACAGTTATTAAACATAACTAGTAAACCGCCCATGCAAAATGGCTATAAATGTCTGAAATAATGCATCATTGGGAGTTTTACTCCAAACACATGCTTTTTTAAGGCCTGCAAACACAAAAAGTAGTTTTTTACTCAATATGACTGTAATGTTCTTAGAATCCTGAGATAATGCGAAAAAAGCAATACAAATGTATTCAAGCATAACTCCTAAACAACAGATCCAAAAGGGCTAATAATACCTGGAGATATGTATCTTTGTCAGTTTTACTAGAAAAATAATGTTTTGTAAGGATTGCAAAGACACAAGTTAGTTTTTTTTATTCAATATGACAGTATAACTGTCATACTAAATATGAAAGTTATATAAAAATGAATCCAAAACCAAACATGCATTATGTCTAAAAATGCCTGTAATATGGAATATATGTGAGTTTTACCAGAATCGGGTATTTTGGTAAGGTTTACAAATAAAAAATTATGTTTTACTCATAATGACAGTATAACTGCCACAAACAATATGACAGTTTTTTCAAACATAACTCCTTAACCACAAATGCAAAATGGCTAATATTGCCTGGAGAAATGTAACTTTGTGAGTTTTACTGGAAAAAACATATTTTGTAAGGTTTGCAAAAACAGAAAGTAGTTTTTTACTCAATATGACAATTATGTTCTTAGAATCCTGAGATAATGCGAAAAAAGCAATAAAAATGTATTCCATCATAATTCCTAAACCAAACATGCAAGATGTCTAAAAATGAATTAAGAAATGTATCTTCGTGAGTTTTACTAGAAACATTTTCTTTTGTAAGGTTTGCAAACACACAAGTTAATTCTTTTTACTAATATGACAGTTTAACTGCCACGCTATATGTAAGTTATTTAAACATAACTCCTAAACTACACATGAAAAATGGCTAATAATGCCTCAAATAATGCATTCTTGTGAGTTTTGCTCGAAACATATGCTTTTTTAAGGCTTGCAAACACAAAAAGTAGTTTTTTTACTCAATATGACAATAATGTTCTTAGAATCCTGAGATAATGCGAAAAAAGCAATACAAATGTATTCAATCATAATTCCTAAACCAAACATTCAACTTGTCTAAAAATGCCTGTAATATTGAATCCATGTGAGTTTTACTAGAATAAGTTGTTTTTGTAATGTTTACAAATACAAAACTTGGGTTTTACTCACTATGACAGTATACTGTCACACTCAATATGAAAGTTATTAAACATAACTAGTAAACCACACATGCAAAATGGCTAATAATGCCTGAAATAATGCATCATTGGGAGTTTCACTCTAAACATATGCTTTTTTAAGGCTTGCAAAAACAAAAAGTAGTTTTTTACTCAATATGATAGTAATGTTCTTGGAATCCTGAGATAATGCGAAAAAAGCAATAAAAATGTATTCAAACATATATCCTAAACAACACATGCAAAATGGCTATTAAAGCCTAGAGACATGTATCTTTGTTAGTTTTACTAGAAAAATTATCTTTTGTAAGGTTTGCAAGGACACAAATTAGTTTTTTTAATTCAATACGACAGTATAACTGTCATACAGAATATGAAAGTTATTTGAACATAACTCCAAAACCAACTATGCTATCCTTCTAAAAAGGCCTGTAATACATGTGAGTTTTACTAGAAACAGTTTTTTTGTAAGGTTTGCAAATACAAAAATTAGGTTTTACTCACTATGACAGTATACTGTCACATTTAATATGACAGTTTTTAAACATAACTCCTAAACAACACATGCAAAATTGCTAATAATGACTGGAGAAATGTATCTTTGTTAGTTTTACTAGAATAATGATCTTTTGTAGAGTTTGCAAAGACAGAAGTTGGTCGTTTTACTCAATATGACTACATATGAAAGTTATATAAACATTACTCCAAAATTCAAACATGCAATATGTCTAAAAATGCCTGTAATATTGAATCTATGTGACTTTTTCCAGAATCAGGTATTTTGGTAAAGTTCACAAATACAAAAATTAGGTGTTACTCATAATGACAATTTTACTGCCACATTCAATATGACAGTTATTTAAACATAACTCTTAAACCACACGTGTAAAATGGCTAATATTGCCTGGAAAATTTATCTTTGTGAGTTTTACTGAAAAAAATATTTTGTTAGGTTTGTAAAGACACAAGTTAGTTTTTTTTACTCAATATGACAGTATAACTGTCATACTAAATATGAAAGTTATATAAACATAACTCCAAAAGCAAACATGCATTATGTCTAAAAATGCCTGTAATATTGTATTCATGTGAGTTTAACTAGAATCAGTTGTTTTTGTAAGGTTTGCAAATACAATATATGGGTTTTTCTTAATATGACAGTATACTGTCACACTCAATCTGACAGTTATTTAAACATAACTCCTAAACCACACATACAAAACGGCTAATAATGCCTGGAGAAATGTATCTTTGTGAGTTTTACTAGAAAAATATATTTTGTAAGGTTTGCAAAGACACAAGTTAGTTGTTTCACTCAATATGACGGTATCATACTAAATCCAATTTGCTTCCGCTTATCCGAGGTCGGGTTGCGGGGGCAGCAGCATAGGCAGAGAAGCCCAGACTTCCCTCTCCCCAGCCAATTTGTCCAGCTCTTCTCGGGGGATCCCGAGGCATTCCCAGGCCAGCCGGGAGACATAGTCTTCCAAATGTGTCCTGGGTCTTCCCCGTGGCCTCCTGCCGGTCGGACTTGCCCTAAACACCTCCCGAGGGAGGCATTCGGGTGGCATCCTGAGCAGATGCCCGAACCACCTCATCTGGCTCCTCTCAATGTGGAGGAGCAGCAGATTTACTCTGAGTTCCTCCCGGATGACAGAGCTTCTCACCCTATCTCTAGGCAGATACCCGCCACCCGGCGGAGGAAACTCATTTCGGCCGCTTGTACCCGTGATCTTGTCCTTTCGGTCATAACCCAAAGCTCATGACCATAGGTGAATTGGGAACGTAGATCGACCGGTAAATTGAGAGCTTTGCCTTACGGCTCAGCTCCTTCTTCACCACAACGGATCGATACAGCGTCCTCATTACTGAAGATGCCGCACCGATCCGCCTGTGGATCTCACGATCCACTGTTCCCTCACTCGTGAACAAGACTCCTAGGTTCTTGAACTCTTCCACTTGGGGCAAGATCTCTTCCCCAACCTGTAGATGGCACTCCACCCTTTTCCGGGCGAGAACCATGGACTCAGACTTGGAGGTGCTGATTCTCATCCCAGTCGCTTCACACTCTGCTGCGAACCGATCCAATGAGAGCTGAAGATCCTGGCCAGTTGAAGCCATCAGGACCACATTATCTGCAAAAAGCAGAGACCTAATCCTGCAGCCAACAAACCGGATCCCCTCAACACCATGACTGCGCCTACAAATTCTGTCCATAAAAGTTATGAACAGTATCGGTGACAAAGGGCAGCCTTGGCGTAGTCCAACCCTCACTGGAAAGGGGTCCGACTTACTGCCGGCAAAGCGGACCAAGCTCTGACACTGATCATACAGGGAGCGACCCGCCACAATCAGACAGTCCGATACCCCATACTCTCTGAGCACTCCCCACAGGACTTCCCGGGATAGGGTCGAATGCCTTCTCAGTCCACAAAGCACATGTAGACTGGTTAGGCAAACTCCCATGCACACTCAACGACCCTGCCGAGAATACAGAGCTGGTCTAGAGTTCCACGACCAGGATTAAAACCATACTGTTTGTCCTGGATCCGAGGTTCGACTATCCGGCGTAGCCTCCTCTCCAGTACACATGAAAAGACCTTACCGGGAAGGCTGAGGAGTGTGTTCCACGATAGTTGGAACACACCCTCCGGTTCCCCTTCTTACAGAGAGGAACCACCACCCCGGTCTCCCAATCCAGAGGTACCGCCCCCAATGTCCACGCCATGTTGCAGAGTCTTGTCAACCAAGACAGCCCCACAGCATCCAGAGCCACCGAAGAGCTTTTTAACTACCTCAGCAACTTCAGCCCCAGAAATAGGAGAACCCACCACAGATTCCCTAGGCACTGCTTAATCATAGGAAGACATGTTGGTGGGATTGAGGAGGTCTTCGAAGTATTCCCTCCACCGATCCACAACAGCCGCAGTAGAGGTCAGCAGCACACATTACACGGTGTTGACAGTAAATAGGCTCTTTCTTCAGTTTGACGGCTTCCCTCACTGCTGGTGTCCACGACATGCACCAAACACCTTGAGGCCACAGCTCCAATCAGCCGCCTCGACAAGAGAGGCACGGAAAATGGTCCAGCACCTCCCTCGTGACATGTTCAAAGTTCTTCCGGAGGTGGGAATTGAAACTCTCTCTGACAGGAGACTCTGCTAGGCGTTCCCAGCAGATCCTCACAATGCATTTGGGCCTGCCAGGTCTGTCCGGCATCCACCCCCACCATCGGAGCCAGCTCACTACCAGGTGGTGATCGGTAGAAAGCTCTGCCCCTCTCGTCACTCGAGTGTCCAAAACATGAGGCCGCAAATCCGATGACACAACTACAAAGTCAATCATGGAACTGCGGCCGAGGGTGTCCTGGTGCCAAGTGCACATATGGACACCCTTATGTTTGAACATTGTGTTTGTTATGGACAATCCGTGACGAGTACAAAAGTCCAATAACAAAGCACCACTTGGGTACAGATCCGGGTGGCCATTTTTCCCAATCACGCCTCTCCAGGTTTCACTGTCGTTGCCAACATGAGCGTTGAAGCCCCCCAGCAGAACAAGGGAATCACCCGAGGGAGCACTCTCCAGTACTCCCTCAAGGGAATCCAAAGAAGCGGGTACTCTGAGCTGCTGTTTGGTGCGTAAACACAAACAACAGTCAGGACCCGTCCCCCAACCCGAAGGCGGAGAAAGCTACCATCTCGTCTACTGTGTTAAAGTCCAATGTGCAGGCTTTGAGCCGGGGCCTGTCGCTCTCATTGCTTGCAATGCCAGAGTGGAAGAGAGTACGGCCCCTCTAAGAGAACAGGTTCCAGATCCCTTGCTGTGCGTAGAAGTGAGTCCAACTATATCTACCTGGAACTTCTCCTTCCCTCCCAGCGAGGTGACGTTCCACGTCTCAAGAGCTAGCTTATGTCGCCGATGATTGGACCGCCAAGTGCCCTGCCTTCGGCTGCTGCCCAGCTCACACTGCACCCGACCTCTATGACCCAGCCCATGAGTGGTGAGCCCTTTGGAGGGGGGACCCACATTGCCTCTTCGAGCTGAGCCTGAGTCCCATTGGGACAGGCCCGGCCACCAGGCGCTCGCCATCGTGCCCCATCTCTGGGCCTGGCTCCAGAGGGGAGCCCCGATGACCCGCGTCAGGGCGAGGAAAAATCTAGGTCCTCGATTTGTACTTCTCATAAAAGTCTTTGAGCTGCTTTTTGTCTGATCCCTCACCTAGGACCTGTTTGTCTGGGAGACCCTACCAGGGGGCATAGAAGCCCAATACCGATGGATGGACGTGCGTAATATTGTATCTATGTGAGTTTTACTAGAATCAGTTTTTTTGTAAGGTTTGCAAATAGAAAAATTAGGTTTTACTCACTATGACAGTATACTGTCACACTCAATATGACAGTTTTTAAACATAACTCCTAAACAACACATGCGAAATTGCTAATAATGACTGGAGAAATGTATCTTTGTTAGTTTTACTAGAATAATGATATTTTGTATGGTTTGCAAAGACACAAGTTGGTTGTTTTACTCAATATGACTACATATGAAAGTTATATAAACATTACTCCAAAATTCAAACATGCAATATGTCTAAAAATGCCTGTAATATTGAATCTATGTGAGTTTTACCAGAATCGGGTATTTTGGTAAGGTTTACAAATACAAAAATTAGGTGTTACTCATAATGACAGTTTTACTGCCACATTCAATATGACAGTTATTTAAACATAACTCTTAAACCACACATGGGGCGGCGTGACGAAGTTGGTAGAGTGGCCGTGCCAGCAATCGGAGGGTTGCTGGTTACTGGGGTTCAATCCCCACCTTCTACCATCTTAGTCACGTCCGTTGTGTCCTTGGGCAAGACACTTCACGCTTGCTCCTGATGGCTGCTGGTTAGCGCCTTGCATGGCAGCTCCCGCCATCAGTGTGTGAATGTGTGTGTGAATGGGTGAATGTGGAAATACTGTCAAAGCGCTTTGAGTACCTTGAAGGTAGAAAAGCGCTATACAAGTATAACCCATTTATCATTTATTATTTTACATGTAAAATGGCTAATATTGCCTGGAAAATTTATCTTTGTGAGTTTTACTGAAAAAAAAATATTTTGTAAGGTTTGGAAAGACACAAGTTAGTTTTTTTTACTCAATATGACAGTATAACTGTCATACTAAAAATGAAAGTTATATGAACATAACTCCAAAAGCAAACATGCATTATGTCTAAAAATGCCTGTAATATTGTATTCATGTGAGTTGAACTAGAATCAGTTGTTTTTGTAAGGTTTGCAAATACAAAATATGGGTTTTTCGCACTATGACAGTATACTGTCAAACTCAATCTGACAGTTATTTAAACATAACTCCTAAACCACACATGAAAATGACTAATAATGCCTGGAGAAATGTATCTTTGTGAGTTTTACTAGAAAAAATATATTTTGTAAGGTTTGCAAAGACACAAGTTAGTTGTTTTACTCAATATGACAGTATAACTGTCATACTAAATCCATCCATCCATCCATTTTCTTCCGCTTATCCGAGGTCGGGTTGCAGGGGCAGCAGCCTAAGCAGAGAAGCCCAGACTTCCCTCTCCCCAGCCACTTTGTCCAGCTCTTCTCGGGGGATCCCGAGGCATTCCCAGGCCAGCCGGGAGACATAGTCTTCCAAATGTGTCCTGGGTCTTCCCCGTGGCCTCCTGCCGGTCGGACTTGCCCTAAACACCTCCCGAGGGAGGCGTTCGGGTGGCATCCTGAGCAGATGCCCGAACCACCTCATCTGGCTCCTCTCAATGTGGAGGAGCAGCAGCTTTACTCTGAGTTCCTCCCGGATGACGGAGCTTCTCACCCTATCTCTAGGGAGAGACCCGCCACCCGGCGGAGGAAACTCATTTCGGCCGCTTGTACCCGTGATCTTGTCCTTTCGGTCATAACCCAAAGCTCATGACCATAGGTGAATTGGGAACGTAGATCGACCGGTAAATTGAGAGCTTTGCCTTACGGCTCAGCTCTTTATTCACCACAACGGATCGATACAGCGTCCTCATTACTGAAGATGCCGCACCGATCCGCCTGTGGATCTCACGATCCACTGTTCCCTCACTCGTGAACAAGACTCCTAGGTTCTTGAACTCTTCCACTTGGAGCAAGATCTCCTCCCCAAACTGTAGATGGCACTCCACCCTTTTCCGGGCGAGAACCATGGACTCAGACTTGGAGGTGCTGATTCTCATCCCAGTCTCTTCACACTCGGCTGCGAACCGATCCAATGAGAGCTGAAGATCCTGGCCAGTTGTAGCCATCAGGACCACATTATCTGCAAAAAGCAGAGACCTAATACTGCAGCCACCAAACCGGATCCCCTCAACACCATGACTGCGCCTAGAAATTCTGTCCATAAAAGTTATGAACAGAATCGGTGACAAAGGGCAGCCTTGGCGGAGTCCAACCCTCACTGGAAAGGGGTCCGACTTACTGCCGGCAATGCGGACCAAGCTCTGACACTGATCATACAGGGAGCGACCCGCCACAATCAGACAGACCCATACTCTCTGAGCACTCCCCACAGGACTTCCCGGGATACGGTCGAATGCCTTCTCAGTCCACAAAGCACATGTAGACTGGTTAGGCAAACTCTCATGCACACTCAAGGACCCTGCCGAGAATATAGAGCTGGTCTAGAGTTCCACGACCAGGACGAAAACCACACTGTTTGTCCTGGATCCGAGGTTCGACTATCCGGCGTAGCCTCCTCTCCAGTACACATGAAAAGACCTTACCGGGAAGGCTGAGGAGTGTGATCCACGATAGTTGGAACACACCCTCCGGGTCCCCTTCTTTAAGAGAGGAACCACCACCCCGGTCTCCCAATCCAGAGGTACTGCCCCCAATGTCCACGCCATGTTGCAGAGTCTTGTCAACCAAGACAGCCCCACAGCATCCAGAGCCACCGAGGAGCTTTTTTGAACTACCTCAGCAACTTCAGCCCCAGAAATAGGAGAACCCACCACAGATTCCCCAGGCACTGCTTAATCATAGGAAGACATGTTGGTGGGATTGAGGAGGTCTTCAAAGTATTCCCTCCACCGATCCACAACAGCCGCAGTAGAGGTCAACAGCACACATTACACGGTGTTGACAGTAAATTGCTCTCCCCCAACCCCACCCCCCCAGATAGGCTCTTTCTCATTGCTGGTGTCCACCAGCGGGTTCTAAGATTACCGCCACGACATGCACCAAATACCTTGAGGCCACAGCTCCAATCAGCCGCCTCGACAAGAGAGGCACGGAAAATGGTCCAGCACCTCCCTCGTGACATGTTCAAAGTTCTTCCGGAGGTGGGAATTGAAACTCTCTCTGACAGGAGACTCTGCGAGGCATTCCCAGCAGACCCTCACAATGCATTTGGGCCTGCCAGGTCTATCCGGCATCCTCCCCCACCATCGGAGCCAGCTCACCACCAGGTGGTGATCGGTAGAAAGCTCTGCCCCTCTCGTCACCCGAGTGTCCAAAACATGAGGCCGCAAATCCGATGACACAACTACAAAGTCAATCATGGAACTAAGGCCGAGGGTGTCCTGGTGCCAAGTTCACATATGGACACCCTTATGTTTGAACATTGTGTTTGTTATGTACAATCCGTGACGAGTACAAAAGTCCAATAACAAAGCACCACTTGGGTTCAGATCCGGGTGGCCATTTTTCCCAATCACGCCTCTCCAGGTTTCACTGTCGTTGCCAACATGAGCGTTGAAGCCCCCCAGCAGAACAAGGGAATCACCCGAGGGAGCACTCTCCAGTACTCCCTCAAGGCAATCCAAAGAAGTGGGTACTCTGAGCTGCTGTTTGGTGCGTAAACACAAACAACAGTCAGGACCCGTCCCCCAACCCGAAGGCGGAGGAAGCTACCATCTCGTCTACTGTGTTAAAGTCCAACGTGCAGGCTTTGAGCCGGTGGCAACAATAATTGCCTCCCCAGCCTGTCGCCTCTCATTGTTTGCAATGCCAGAGTGGAAGAGAGTCCGGCCCCTCTAGAGAGAACATGTTCCAGAGCCCTTGCTGTGCGTAGAAGTGAGTCCAACAATATCTAGCCGGAACTTCTCCTTCCTTTCCAGCGAGGTGACGTTCCACGTCTCAAGAGCTAGCTTATGTCGCCGATGATTGGACCGCCAAGTGCCCTGCCTTCGGCTGCTGCCCAGCTCACACTGCACCCGATCTCTATGACCCAGCCCATGAGTGGTGAGCCCATTGGAGGGGGGACCCACATTGCCTCTTCGAGCTGAGCCTGAGTCCCATGGGGACAGGCCCGGCCACCAGGCGCTTGCCATCGTGCCCCACCTCTGGGCCTGGCTCCAGAGTGGAGCCCCGGTGACCCGCGTCAGGGCGAGGAAAAATCTAGGTCCTCGATTAGTACTTCTCGTCTTTGAGCTGCTTTTTGTCTGATCCCTCACCTAGGACCTGTTTGTCTGGGAGACCCTACCAGGGGGCATAGAAGCCCAAGTACCGATGGATGGACGAGCGATAACCTGCTGCCACCTGTCCGCCGCAGCTAAAACCATCCTACTGGTGTGTTTTTGATAACAAGGTAATTTCCGTGCAATCAGAGTCACTTGTACCTTGATGTGTCATTTTCTGTTTGAATTGCTTTATATATATATTTATAAAGTCCGAAATTAAATAGCGTCACAGTCAGCATCACAGACACTATCGTTGACCACATGTACCGCCGCATGCTAGCTAGCTAAGTTTTCTTCATTTTTGTCATAGTCATCTCAAAAAGATGATAACTTGCAACATATGTGCTACGACTTGCAGCAATGTATTTGCGTATGTTAGACACATGCGAAGTCTCAGTTGAATGCCTAATGCATCGTTTAAGTGTGCTTTCTTTGAATGCACAAGAGTTTTTTCCAACTTCTCAGCCTTCAAAACTCACAGCCGTCACCATAAATATGGCAAGAGTAGGACTGATCTGTATAGCGCAGAAGGTTTACCTTGTAATATTGTCTCATGTAGAGCGAAGTGCGATGATATACAGGGCCTTCTCCTGCATTTGAAAAGTCATATTACCGAAGGTAGGACAGTTACGTGCCCCTTCAGTCAATGTGAAAAAAGATTTACAGTCAAGTCTACTTTCACATCGCACGTGTCAAGGAAGCTCTACGGCTACACTGAACGAAGTTTGACTTGCTCAATAGAAAATCCAAGCAGCTCCTGTGCAACACTGATGATGACTATTGTGATACGCAACTTGGGAATTCAGGATATTCCTGTTATGAAGACATGGAGGTCTACCCCGAAAAAACAGATGAAGGTCAATTCCTCAGAAACGTAGCCTTGTTTTATATGAAGCTACAAGCGAAATTGCCACTTCCATCCTCTACTGTTCAAACCATCATTGATCACTAGCAAGAATTACATGACACAAATCAGTCACCTTTGCTGTCCAAACTTAAAGACAAGTTGACACTGCTTGGGCTTGATGAAGCCGCTGTAAGTACTGTGATTGATACCCTGAAAAGTGAGGATCTCCTCAGTGCCAACAATACACACACACACTCAAAACTGACCATAAAAGAAAAACGTTTTACAAAAATAACTTTAAATATGTGGAACCACTCCCAATTTGTCTTGGTCAGAATGAATCAGGCAAAGAATGTTTTCTACAATATGTGCCAGTGAAAAACACTGTTATCCTTAAAGTCTGTGAGGGAGCAAATACAGCAAGTAAAAACTAGAATCCAACCTGATAATGTTATTCATGATTTGTGGGATGGCACAAATATTTAAAAGAACATGCTGCTCAAAGACAGGACAGACAGCTTAGGCATAATTCTTTATCAAGATTCCTTTGAAGTGGCAAATCCACTAGGGTCTGGAAGGAAAAAGCACAAGATTGTCAACAAGCTGTCCCACCACTCTGGTCGCTTTGGTGTAGAACACATTAAAGCCTTCTACAGAAAGCTAGGAGTATCCAACAATGATTTCAAATTAGAAATTGTCACAGCTGATGAGGTGCTTAAAAAATTGAGAGCGCTCCACCCAAACAAGGCCACCGACCTTGATAATATTCCCTTCAGATTCCTCAGGGACTCTTCCTCCATCATCACGCACATAATAAACCTTTCAATTTCACACGGCCAAGTACGAAAATATTTTAAGACAACAAGAGTAACTCCCCTCTTTGAAAAAGGAAGCAAATTGGAACCTGGCAACTACCGACCTGTTTTTATTCTCAGTTCCATTTCGAAAGTAATGGAAACAATCGTTTATGAACAGGTTGATAGTTGCCTTGCCACTAATAAACTCATATACAAATTCCAATCCGGCTTCAGAACTAACCACTCCACTGACACATGCCTTCTCTATCTGACCGACCACATCAAACATGAGGTGGACGCGGGAAAACACTGCGGCATGGTCATGCTGGACCTTCAGAAGGCATTTGACAGCGTTCACCAGGCTATACTGTTGGATAAGCTCAGAGCAATCGGATTTAACAAAACCTCATCGAGCTGGATGCAATCTTACTTGAGGGGAGAGAACAGGTGGTAGAGGTGAACGGCACCATGCCCCCCCCTCTCAGTGAGGTGTGGAGTCCCCCAAGGCAGAATATTGGGGCCTTCACTGTTCCTAATATACATAAACAACTTGTCATCGGCATGCAACTGTGAATTGTTCTTGTTTGCGGATGACTCGGCCTTGCTGGTATCAGACAAGGGACAAGTCACAGGTGGAGAAAATCCTCAGTGCTGAACTCTGCAGAACTTGCACCTGGCTCGCTGACAACAAGCTATCCATACACTTGGGTCCCACATCAACCATAAGAAAGTCAATGAAAAGCACCATGAGGATTCTGGCGGGAACTCTCGTTCAACCCTTTTTCGATAACGCATGCACCTCCTGGTACCCTAGCACCTCCAAAACCCTCAATTCTAAACTCCAAACATCCCAGAACAAGCAAGTCAGATTACTTCTAGACCTCCACCCCAGATCCCACCTCAGCCCACTTCTCAAAAGTGGGCTGGCTCAGGGTGGAGGACAGAGTAAAACAACTTGCACTGAGCCTAGTCTATAAAATCCGCTACACTTCCCTGATACCGAAGTACATGTCAAACTACTTCCTTAACGTTAATGACCGCCATAACCGCAACACCAGGGGGAGCTCCACTAACCACATTAAACCCAGATTCCGATCTAATAAAGGTCTTAACTCATTCTCTTTCTATGCCACATCAATGTGGAATGCGCTCCCAACAGGTATAAAAGAAAGGGCATCTCTATCCTCCTTCAAAACCGCAATAAAAGTACACCTCCAGGCAGCTACAACCCTAAACTAACACCCTCCCGGATTGTTAATAATCAAATGTAAACAATCAAATGCAGATACTTTTGCTTATGCCTTCTGAGCTCTCTCTCTCTCTCTCTCTATGTCCACTACTTGCTGTACATATCCTACCAAGTCAGACCTACAATGTTCCAATATCCATTTCTCTGTTCTCAATTGTTGATGACTGATGATAACAACCAAACTTAACACCCCCTCCCCCTCCACACCCCGGATTGTAAATAATGTAAATAATTCAATGTGATTATCTTGTGTGATGACTGTATTATGATAATAGTATATATATGGTAGTGTATATCTGTATCATGAATCAATTTAAGTGGATCCCGACTTCAACAAGTTGAAAAACTTATTTGGGTGTTACCATTTAGTGGTCAATTGTACGGAATATGTACTTCACTGTGCAACCTACTAATAAAAGTCGCAATCAATCAATCAATCAAAGTCCGGCCTTCATGCCAAGAGCCTAAATCTCTAATGTGAGTGACTTCATTAGATACTTTGCTCGCCGGGAAATAGTAGCAACAGGACTACTGCAATTTAACGACAAGCCTCAAAATTTCAGAGCTTGGAAACGCTCCTTTAAAAATGCAATAAATGGATTAGATTTAACAACAAGTGAGGAGATGGACTTGATGTTAAAGTGGCTTGGCAAAGAATCCTCTGAACACGTAGAACAAATTAGAGCCATACACATTAACAACCCAACCAAAGGTCTCAATATGATGTGGGACAGGCTTGAGCAATGTTATGGCTCAGTTGAAGGGATTGAGGATACACTCTTCAAAAGAATTGATATGTTCCCCAAAATCACATCCAAAGACTACACAAAACTAAGGAAGTTAGTGACCTGCTCATGGAAATGCAGAGTGCTAAAGCTGAATTGAGACCTTCCTGGTCTTGCGTTTTTGGATACCGCAAGAGGACTAAATCCAATTGTGCAGAAACTTCCCTTCAATTTGCAAGAAAGGTGGATCACAGTAGGAGCTAAATACAAATGCACACAACGTGTCCCCTTCCCACCATTCCAAGAAGCTAACTCAAGAAATGACCCAAGCTTTAACTTTACATCGTTCCCTGACGTACCCAAACTCGACAAACTGCCATGGAGAGCATATAAACAAAAATAAATGTCAATGCACAAAACTGATGTTGTCTCCAGTTACAATTTAGATACACAAAGAACGGCAAACAAAGCTGTTAACAGCGACAAGCTTTGCCCAATTCACATGAAACCTCATCCCCTCTCGAAGTGCAGATCATTTCGAATGAAAACACTCGATGATCGAAAAGCATTCTTAAAAGAGGACCACATTTGCTTCAAATGCTGTTCTTCATCTACACACAATGCAAAAAACTGTATGGTCAAGATACAGTGCTCTGAGTGTCTTGATGAAAAACACTGCACCGCTCTTCACCCAGGACCAGCACCCTGGTTTAAAGAAACTGAACCTGCAGCAGAGTATGGCGGGGAGAGTGACTCCGCTAAGTCGGAGGAGATCACGTCCAAGTGCACACAGGTTTGTGGCGTGAACGAAGCAGGCAGATCCTGCTCTAAAATTAGTCTTGTTAAAGTGTACCCAGCAGGCCATCCTGAACAAGCAGTAAGGCTCTATGCCATCCATGATGAACAAAGTAACAGGTCGTTAGTATGTCCTGAGTTTTTTGAATTGTTCAATGACCGTGGCCCTAGTTCCCCTTACTCACTAAGGACATGTGCTGGTACTAAAAAAGCAATGGACAGGAGAGCTACAGGATATGTAGTGGCAGCCTTGGATGGTTCAGTCCACATCCCATTGCCTAGCCTCATTGAATGTATAAATATCCCAAACGATAGAGATGAAATTCCCATACCCAGTGCAGCTATGCAACACAGTCACCTAAAGTCAGTAGCTCACCTTATCCCTGACCTGGACTGGATGTTATTAGAGTTCACAAAGTCCATAAACAGATAAGTGGCCTTAACAACGCACCCTATGCACGAAAATTGGACCTCGGGTGGATCATAGTAGGAAACGTGTGTTTAGGTGATGTCCACAAAACTCTCGCTGTGAAGACGCTTTTTCACAAATACAACTGAGAAGGGGCGTCCTACAATGTTTGAGCCATGTCCCAATGTATTTAATGTAATAGCGAGACATTGTGAGCTACAAGTTCCATTCAGCTTCAGCACTCAACTTGTGGATAGCGCTTGTGAACCTGATCATTTAGGATGTAATGTGTTCAAACAAACCAGGCATGACAATTACATCGCACCCTCCATTCAGGACAAAGCCTTCTTGAAAATAATGGAAGAAGGATACAGACAAGAGCTGGAAAGTTCCATTACAATTCAAGTCGCCACGTCAAAAACTCCTTAACAACAGAATTTCACCATTTAATTACAGTAACCGAATGGCAGCTAATGGTTCCAGTATAAAACTGTTTTTTTTAAAAACTGCTATGCAGTATGAATACATTTGCATAGCCGTTTTTAAAAACAGTTGTATACTGGAACCATTAGCTGCCAGTAGGTTACTGTAATTAAATGGTGAAATTTCTTACAATGTGAGATAATGTGAAAAAAGCAATAAAAAATGATTCAAACAACTCCTAAACCAAACATGCAAAATGTCTAAAAATGCCTGTAATATTGAACATATGTGAGTTTCACTAGAATCAGTTGTTTTTGTAAGGTTTGCAAATACAAATATTAGATTTTAAACATAATGACAGTATAACTGCCACGCTCAATATGAAACCACACATGAAAATTGTCTAATAATTAATTAATAAATGTATCTTTGTGAGTTTTACTAGAAACATTTTCTTTTGTAAGGGTTGCAAACACAAAAGTTATTTTTTTTTACTCAATATGACAGTAAAACTGCCACGCTCAATATGTCAATTATTTAAACATAACTGCTAAACTACACATGAAAAATGGCTAATAATGCCTCAAATAATGCATTCTTGTGAGTTTTGCTCGAAACATATGCTTTTTTAAGGCTTGCAAACACAAAAAGTAGTTTTTTACTCAATATGACAATAATGTTCTTAGATTATCTGAGAAAATGCGAAAAAAGCAATAAAAATGTATTCCATCATTCCTAAACCAAACATGCAAAATGTCTACAAAAAAAATTAAGAAATGTGTCTTTGAGAGTTTTACTAGAAACAATTTATTTTGTAAGGTTTGCAAACACACAACTTATTTTTTTTTACTCAATATGACAGTGTAACTGCCACGCTCACTCAATATGTCAGTTATTTAAACATAACTCCTAAACTACACATTAAAAATGGCTAATAATGCCTCAAATAATGCATTCTTGTGAGTTTTAATCGAAACATATGCTTTTTTAAGGCTTGCAAACACAAAAAGTATTTTTTTACTCAATATGACAATAATGTTCTTAGAATCCTGAGATAATGCGAAAAAAGCAATACAAATGTATTCAATCATAATTCCTAAACCAAACATGCAACTTGTCTAAAAATGCCTGTAATATTGAATCCATGTGAGTTTTACTAGAATCAGATAATTTTTTGTAAGGTTTGCAAATACAAAAATTAGGTTTTACTCACTATGACAGTATACTGTCACACGCAATATGAGAGTAATTAAACATAACTAATAAACCACCCATGCAAAATGGCTAAAAATGTCTGAAATTATGCATCATTGGGAGTTTTACTCCAAACATATGCTTTTTTACGGCCTGCACACACAAAAAGTAATTTTTTACTCAATATGACTGTAATTTTCTTAGAATCCTGAGATAATGCAAAAAAAGCAATACAAATTTATTCAAACATAACTCCTAAACTACACATTAAAAATGGCTAATAATGTCTCAAATGATGCATTCTTGTGAGTTTTGCTCGATACATATGCTTTTTTGAGGCTTGCAAACACAAAAAGTAGTTTTTTACTCAATATGACAATTATGTTCTTAGAATCCTGAGATAATGCGAAAAAAGTAATAAAAATGTATTCAATCATAATTCCTAAACCAAACATGTAAATTGTCTAAAAATGCCTGTAATATTGAATCCTTGTGAGTTTTACTAGAATCACTTGTTTTTGTAAGGTTTGCAAATACAAAAATTAGGTTTTACTCACTATGACAGTATACTGTCACACTCAATATGACAGTTATTAAACATAACTAGTAAACCGCCCATGCAAAATGGCTATAAATGTCTGAAATAATGCATCATTGGGAGTTTTACTCCAAACACATGCTTTTTTAAGGCCTGCAAACACAAAAAGTAGTTTTTTACTCAATATGACTGTAATGTTCTTAGAATCCTGAGATAATGCGAAAAAAGCAATACAAATGTATTCAAGCATAACTCCTAAACAACAGATCCAAAAGGGCTAATAATACCTGGAGATATGTATCTTTGTCAGTTTTACTAGAAAAATAATGTTTTGTAAGGATTGCAAAGACACAAGTTAGTTTTTTTTATTCAATATGACAGTATAACTGTCATACTAAATATGAAAGTTATATAAAAATGACTCCAAAACCAAACATGCATTATGTCTAAAAATGCCTGTAATATGGAATATATGTGAGTTTTACCAGAATTGGGTATTTTGGTAAGGTTTACAAATAAAAAATTATGTTTTACTCATAATGACAGTATAACTGCCACAAACAATATGACAGTTTTTTCAAACATAACTCCTTAACCACAAATGCAAAATGGCTAATATTGCCTGGAGAAATGTAACTTTGTGAGTTTTACTGGAAAAAACATATTTTGTAAGGTTTGCAAAAACAGAAAGTAGTTTTTTACTCAATATGACAATTATGTTCTTAGAATCCTGAGATAATGCGAAAAAAGCAATAAAAATGTATTCCATCATAATTCCTAAACCAAACATGCAAGATGTCTAAAAATGAATTAAGAAATGTATCTTCGTGAGTTTTACTAGAAACATTTTCTTTTGTAAGGTTTGCAAACACACAAGTTAATTCTTTTTACTAATATGACAGTTTAACTGCCACGCTATATGTAAGTTATTTAAACATAACTCCTAAACTACACATGAAAAATGGCTAATAATGCCTCAAATAATGCATTCTTGTGAGTTTTGCTCGAAACATATGCTTTTTTAAGGCTTGCAAACACAAAAAGTAGTTTTTTTACTCAATATGACAATAATGTTCTTAGAATCCTGAGATAATGCGAAAAAAGCAATACAAATGTATTCAATCATAATTCCTAAACCAAACATGCAACTTGTCTAAAAATGCCTGTAATATTGAATCCATGTGAGTTTTACTAGAATAAGTTGTTTTTGTAATGTTTACAAATACAAAACTTGGGTTTTACTCACTATGACAGTATACTGTCACACTCAATATGAAAGTTATTAAACATAACTAGTAAACCACACATGCAAAATGGCTAATAATGCCTGAAATAATGCATCATTGGGAGTTTCACTCTAAACATATGCTTTTTTAAGGCTTGCAAAAACAAAAAGTAGTTTTTTACTCAATATGATAGTAATGTTCTTGGAATCCTGAGATAATGCGAAAAAAGCAATAAAAATGTATTCAAACATATATCCTAAACAACACATGCAAAATGGCTATTAAAGCCTAGAGACATGTATCTTTGTTAGTTTTACTAGAAAAATTATCTTTTGTAAGGTTTGCAAGGTCACAAATTAGTTTTTTTAATTCAATACGACAGTATAACTGTCATACAGAATATGAAAGTTATTTGAACATAACTCCAAAACCAACTATGCTATCCTTCTAAAAAGGCCTGTAATACATGTGAGTTTTACTAGAAACAGTTTTTTTGTAAGGTTTGCAAATACAAAAATTAGGTTTTACTCACTATGACAGTATACTGTCACATTTAATATGACAGTTTTTAAACATAACTCCTAAACAACACATGCAAAATTGCTAATAATGACTGGAGAAATGTATCTTTGTTAGTTTTACTAGAATAATGATCTTTTGTAGAGTTTGCAAAGACAGAAGTTGGTCGTTTTACTCAATATGACTACAAATGAAAGTTATATAAACATTACTCCAAAATTCAAACATGCAATATGTCTAAAAATGCCTGTAATATTGAATCTATGTGACTTTTTCCAGAATCAGGTATTTTGGTAAAGTTCACAAATACAAAAATTAGGTGTTACTCATAATGACAATTTTACTGCCACATTCAATATGACAGTTATTTAAACATAACTCTTAAACCACACGTGTAAAATGGCTAATATTGCCTGGAAAATTTATCTTTGTGAGTTTTACTGAAAAAAATATTTTGTTAGGTTTGTAAAGACACAAGTTAGTTTTTTTTACTCAATATGACAGTATAACTGTCATACTAAATGTGAAAGTTATATAAACATAACTCCAAAAGCAAACATGCATTATGTCTAAAAATGCCTGTAATATTGTATTCATGTGAGTTTAACTAGAATCAGTTGTTTTTGTAAGGTTTGCAAATACAATATATGGGTTTTTCTTAATATGACAGTATACTGTCACACTCAATCTGACAGTTATTTAAACATAACTCCTAAACCACACATACAAAACGGCTAATAATGCCTGGAGAAATGTATCTTTGTGAGTTTTACTAGAAAAATATATTTTGTAAGGTTTGCAAAGACACAAGTTAGTTGTTTCACTCAATATGACGGTATCATACTAAATCCAATTTGCTTCCGCTTATCCGAGGTCGGGTTGCGGGGGCAGCAGCATAGGCAGAGAAGCCCAGACTTCCCTCTCCCCAGCCAATTTGTCCAGCTCTTCTCGGGGGATCCCGAGGCATTCCCAGGCCAGCCGGGAGACATAGTCTTCCAAATGTGTCCTGGGTCTTCCCCGTGGCCTCCTGCCGGTCGGACTTGCCCTAAACACCTCCCGAGGGAGGCATTCGGGTGGCATCCTGAGCAGATGCCCGAACCACCTCATCTGGCTCCTCTCAATGTGGAGGAGCAGCAGATTTACTCTGAGTTCCTCCCGGATGACAGAGCTTCTCACCCTATCTCTAGGCAGAGACCCGCCACCCGGCGGAGGAAACTCATTTCGGCCACTTGTACCCGTGATCTTGTCCTTTCGGTCATAACCCAAAGCTCATGACCATAGGTGAATTGGGAACGTAGATCGACCGGTAAATTGAGAGCTTTGCCTTACGGCTCAGCTCCTTCTTCACCACAACGGATCGATACAGCGTCCTCATTACTGAAGATGCCGCACCGATCCGCCTGTGGATCTCACGATCCACTGTTCCCTCACTCGTGAACAAGACTCCTAGGTTCTTGAACTCTTCCACTTGGGGCAAGATCTCCTCCCCAACCTGTAGATGGCACTCCACCCTTTTCCGGGCGAGAACCATGGACTCAGACTTGGAGGTGCTGATTCTCATCCCAGTCGCTTCACACTCTGCTGCGAACCGATCCAATGAGAGCTGAAGATCCTGGCCAGTTGAAGCCATCAGGACCACATTATCTGCAAAAAGCAGAGACCTAATCCTGCAGCCAACAAACCGGATCCCCTCAACACCATGACTGCGCCTACAAATTCTGTCCATAAAAGTTATGAACAGTATCGGTGACAAAGGGCAGCCTTGGCGTAGTCCAACCCTCACTGGAAAGGGGTCCAACTTACTGCCGGCAAAGCGGACCAAGCTCTGACACTGATCATACAGGGAGCGACCCGCCACAATCAGACAGTCCGATACCCCATACTCTCTGAGCACTCCCCACAGGACTTCCCGGGATAGGGTCGAATGCCTTCTCAGTCCACAAAGCACATGTAGACTGGTTAGGCAAACTCCCATGCACACTCAACGACCCTGCCGAGAATACAGAGCTGGTCTAGAGTTCCACGACCAGGATTAAAACCATACTGTTTGTCCTGGATCCGAGGTTCGACTATCCGGCGTAGCCTCCTCTCCAGTACACATGAAAAGACCTTACCGGGAAGGCTGAGGAGTGTGTTCCACGATAGTTGGAACACACCCTCCGGTTCCCCTTCTTACAGAGAGGAACCACCACCCCGGTCTCCCAATCCAGAGGTACCGCCCCCAATGTCCACGCCATGTTGCAGAGTCTTGTCAACCAAGACAGCCCCACAGCATCCAGAGCCACCGAAGAGCTTTTTAACTACCTCAGCAACTTCAGCCCCAGAAATAGGAGAACCCACCACAGATTCCCTAGGCACTGCTTAATCATAGGAAGACATGTTGGTGGGATTGAGGAGGTCTTCGAAGTATTCCCTCCACCGATCCACAACAGCCGCAGTAGAGGTCAGCAGCACACATTACACGGTGTTGACAGTAAATAGGCTCTTTCTTCAGTTTGACGGCTTCCCTCACTGCTGGTGTCCACGACATGCACCAAACACCTTGAGGCCACAGCTCCAATCAGCCGCCTCGACAAGAGAGGCACGGAAAATGGTCCAGCACCTCCCTCGTGACATGTTCAAAGTTCTTCCGGAGGTGGGAATTGAAACTCTCTCTGACAGGAGACTCTGCTAGGCGTTCCCAGCAGATCCTCACAATGCATTTGGGCCTGCCAGGTCTGTCCGGCATCCACCCCCACCATCGGAGCCAGCTCACTACCAGGTGGTGATCGGTAGAAAGCTCTGCCCCTCTCGTCACCCGAGTGTCCAAAACATGAGGCCGCAAATCCGATGACACAACTACAAAGTCAATCATGGAACTGCGGCCGAGGGTGTCCTGGTGCCAAGTGCACATATGGACACCCTTATGTTTGAACATTGTGTTTGTTATGGACAATCCGTGACGAGTACAAAAGTCCAATAACAAAGCACCACTTGGGTACAGATCCGGGTGGCCATTTTTCCCAATCACGCCTCTCCAGGTTTCACTGTCGTTGCCAACATGAGCGTTGAAGCCCCCCAGCAGAACAAGGGAATCACCCGAGGGAGCACTCTCCAGTACTCCCTCAAGGGAATCCAAAGAAGCGGGTACTCTGAGCTGCTGTTTGGTGCGTAAACACAAACAACAGTCAGGACCCGTCCCCCAACCCGAAGCGGAGAAAGCTACCATCTCGTCTACTGTGTTAAAGTCCAATGTGCAGGCTTTGAGCCGGGGCCTGTCGCTCTCATTGCTTGCAATGCCAGAGTGGAAGAGAGTACGGCCCCTCTAAGAGAACAGGTTCCAGATCCCTTGCTGTGCGTAGAAGTGAGTCCAACTATATCTACCTGGAACTTCTCCTTCCCTCCCAGCGAGGTGACGTTCCACGTCTCAAGAGCTAGCTTATGTCGCCGATGATTGGACCGCCAAGTGCCCTGCCTTCGGCTGCTGCCCAGCTCACACTGCACCCGACCTCTATGACCCAGCCCATGAGTGGTGAGCCCTTTGGAGGGGGGACCCACATTGCCTCTTCGAGCTGAGCCTGAGTCCCATTGGGACAGGCCCGGCCACCAGGCGCTCGCCATCGTGCCCCATCTCTGGGCCTGGCTCCAGAGGGGAGCCCCGATGACCCGCGTCAGGGCGAGGAAAAATCTAGGTCCTCGATTTGTACTTCTCATAAAAGTCTTTGAGCTGCTTTTTGTCTGATCCCTCACCTAGGACCTGTTTGTCTGGGAGACCCTACCAGGGGGCATAGAAGCCCAATACCGATGGATGGACGTGCGTAATATTGTATCTATGTGAGTTTTACTAGAATCAGTTTTTTTGTAAGGTTTGCAAATAGAAAAATTAGGTTTTACTCACTATGACAGTATACTGTCACACTCAATATGACAGTTTTTAAACATAACTCCTAAACAACACATGCGAAATTGCTAATAATGACTGGAGAAATGTATCTTTGTTAGTTTTACTAGAATAATGATATTTTGTACGGTTTGCAAAGACACAAGTTGGTTGTTTTACTCAATATGACTACATATGAAAGTTATATAAACATTACTCCAAAATTCAAACATGCAATATGTCTAAAAATGCCTGTAATATTGAATCTATGTGAGTTTTACCAGAATCGGGTATTTTGGTAAGGTTTACAAATACAAAAATTAGGTGTTACTCATAATGACAGTTTTACTGCCACATTCAATATGACAGTTATTTAAACATAACTCTTAAACCACACATGGGGCGGCGTGACGAAGTTGGTAGAGTGGCCGTGCCAGCAATCGGAGGGTTGCTGGTTACTGGGGTTCAATCCCCACCTTCTACCATCTTAGTCACGTCCGTTGTGTCCTTGGGCAAGACACTTCACGCTTGCTCCTGATGGCTGCTGGTTAGCGCCTTGCATGGCAGCTCCCGCCATCAGTGTGTGAATGTGTGTGTGAATGGGTGAATGTGGAAATACTGTCAAAGCGCTTTGAGTACCTTGAAGGTAGAAAAGCGCTATACAAGTATAACCCATTTATCATTTATTATTTTACATGTAAAATGGCTAATATTGCCTGGAAAATTTATCTTTGTGAGTTTTACTGAAAAAAAAATATTTTGTAAGGTTTGGAAAGACACAAGTTAGTTTTTTTTACTCAATATGACAGTATAACTGTCATACTAAAAATGAAAGTTATATGAACATAACTCCAAAAGCAAACATGCATTATGTCTAAAAATGCCTGTAATATTGTATTCATGTGAGTTGAACTAGAATCAGTTGTTTTTGTAAGGTTTGCAAATACAAAATATGGGTTTTTCGCACTATGACAGTATACTGTCAAACTCAATCTGACAGTTATTTAAACATAACTCCTAAACCACACATGAAAATGACTAATAATGCCTGGAGAAATGTATCTTTGTGAGTTTTACTAGAAAAAATATATTTTGTAAGGTTTGCAAAGACACAAGTTAGTTGTTTTACTCAATATGACAGTATAACTGTCATACTAAATCCATCCATCCATCCATTTTCTTCCGCTTATCCGAGGTCGGGTTGCAGGGGCAGCAGCCTAAGCAGAGAAGCCCAGACTTCCCTCTCCCCAGCCACTTTGTCCAGCTCTTCTCGGGGGATCCCGAGGCATTCCCAGGCCAGCCGGGAGACATAGTCTTCCAAATGTGTCCTGGGTCTTCCCCGTGGCCTCCTGCCGGTCGGACTTGCCCTAAACACCTCCCGAGGGAGGCGTTCGGGTGGCATCCTGAGCAGATGCCCGAACCACCTCATCTGGCTCCTCTCAATGTGGAGGAGCAGCAGCTTTACTCTGAGTTCCTCCCGGATGACGGAGCTTCTCACCCTATCTCTAGGGAGAGACCCGCCACCCGGCGGAGGAAACTCATTTCGGCCGCTTGTACCCGTGATCTTGTCCTTTCGGTCATAAGCCAAAGCTCATGACCATAGGTGAATTGGGAACGTAGATCGACCGGTAAATTGAGAGCTTTGCCTTACGGCTCAGCTCTTTATTCACCACAACGGATCGATACAGCGTCCTCATTACTGAAGATGCCGCACCGATCCGCCTGTGGATCTCACGATCCACTGTTCCCTCACTCGTGAACAAGACTCCTAGGTTCTTGAACTCTTCCACTTGGGGCAAGATCTCCTCCCCAAACTGTAGATGGCACTCCACCCTTTTCCGGGCGAGAACCATGGACTCAGACTTGGAGGTGCTGATTCTCATCCCAGTCTCTTCACACTCGGCTGCGAACCGATCCAATGAGAGCTGAAGATCCTGGCCAGTTGTAGCCATCAGGACCACATTATCTGCAAAAAGCAGAGACCTAATACTGCAGCCACCAAACCGGATCCCCTCAACACCATGACTGCGCCTAGAAATTCTGTCCATAAAAGTTATGAACAGAATCGGTGACAAAGGGCAGCCTTGGCGGAGTCCAACCCTCACTGGAAAGGGGTCCGACTTACTGCCGGCAATGCGGACCAAGCTCTGACACTGATCATACAGGGAGCGACCCGCCACAATCAGACAGACCCATACTCTCTGAGCACTCCCCACAGGACTTCCCGGGATACGGTCGAATGCCTTCTCAGTCCACAAAGCACATGTAGACTGGTTAGGCAAACTCTCATGCACACTCAAGGACCCTGCCGAGAATATAGAGCTGGTCTAGAGTTCCACGACCAGGACGAAAACCACACTGTTTGTCCTGGATCCGAGGTTCGACTATCCGGCGTAGCCTCCTCTCCAGTACACATGAAAAGACCTTACCGGGAAGGCTGAGGAGTGTGATCCACGATAGTTGGAACACACCCTCCGGGTCCCCTTCTTTAAGAGAGGAACCACCACCCCGGTCTCCCAATCCAGAGGTACTGCCCCCAATGTCCACGCCATGTTGCAGAGTCTTGTCAACCAAGACAGCCCCACAGCATCCAGAGCCACCGAGGAGCTTTTTTGAACTACCTCAGCAACTTCAGCCCCAGAAATAGGAGAACCCACCACAGATTCCCCAGGCACTGCTTAATCATAGGAAGACATGTTGGTGGGATTGAGGAGGTCTTCGAAGTATTCCCTCCACCGATCCACAACAGCCGCAGTAGAGGTCAACAGCACACATTACACGGTGTTGACAGTAAATTGCTCTCCCCCAACCCCACCCCCCCAGATAGGCTCTTTCTCATTGCTGGTGTCCACCAGCGGGTTCTAAGATTACCGCCACGACATGCACCAAATACCTTGAGGCCACAGCTCCAATCAGCCGCCTCGACAAGAGAGGCACGGAAAATGGTCCAGCACCTCCCTCGTGACATGTTCAAAGTTCTTCCGGAGGTGGGAATTGAAACTCTCTCTGACAGGAGACTCTGCGAGGCATTCCCAGCAGACCCTCACAATGCATTTGGGCCTGCCAGGTCTATCCGGCATCCTCCCCCACCATCGGAGCCAGCTCACCACCAGGTGGTGATCGGTAGAAAGCTCTGCCCCTCTCGTCACCCGAGTGTCCAAAACATGAGGCCGCAAATCCGATGACACAACTACAAAGTCAATCATGGAACTAAGGCCGAGGGTGTCCTGGTGCCAAGTTCACATATGGACACCCTTATGTTTGAACATTGTGTTTGTTATGTACAATCCGTGACGAGTACAAAAGTCCAATAACAAAGCACCACTTGGGTTCAGATCCGGGTGGCCATTTTTCCCAATCACGCCTCTCCAGGTTTCACTGTCGTTGCCAACATGAGCGTTGAAGCCCCCCAGCAGAACAAGGGAATCACCCGAGGGAGCACTCTCCAGTACTCCCTCAAGGCAATCCAAAGAAGTGGGTACTCTGAGCTGCTGTTTGGTGCGTAAACACAAACAACAGTCAGGACCCGTCCCCCAACCCGAAGGCGGAGGAAGCTACCATCTCGTCTACTGTGTTAAAGTCCAACGTGCAGGCTTTGAGCCGGTGGCAACAATAATTGCCTCCCCAGCCTGTCGCCTCTCATTGTTTGCAATGCCAGAGTGGAAGAGAGTCCGGCCCCTCTAGAGAGAACATGTTCCAGAGCCCTTGCTGTGCGTAGAAGTGAGTCCAACAATATCTAGCCGGAACTTCTCCTTCCTTTCCAGCGAGGTGACGTTCCACGTCTCAAGAGCTAGCTTATGTCGCCGATGATTGGACCGCCAAGTGCCCTGCCTTCGGCTGCTGCCCAGCTCACACTGCACCCGATCTCTATGACCCAGCCCATGAGTGGTGAGCCCATTGGAGGGGGGACCCACATTGCCTCTTCGAGCTGAGCCTGAGTCCCATGGGGACAGGCCCGGCCACCAGGCGCTTGCCATCGTGCCCCACCTCTGGGCCTGGCTCCAGAGTGGAGCCCCGGTGACCCGCGTCAGGGCGAGGAAAAATCTAGGTCCTCGATTAGTACTTCTCGTCTTTGAGCTGCTTTTTGTCTGATCCCTCACCTAGGACCTGTTTGTCTGGGAGACCCTACCAGGGGGCATAGAAGCCCAAGTACCGATGGATGGACGAGCGATAACCTGCTGCCACCTGTCCGCCGCAGCTAAAACCATCCTACTGGTGTGTTTTTGATAACAAGGTAATTTCCGTGCAATCAGAGTCACTTGTACCTTGATGTGTCATTTTCTGTTTGAATTGCTTTATATATATATTTATAAAGTCCGAAATTAAATAGCGTCACAGTCAGCATCACAGACACTATCGTTGACCACATGTACCGCCGCATGCTAGCTAGCTAAGTTTTCTTCATTTTTGTCATAGTCATCTCAAAAAGATGATAACTTGCAACATATGTGCTACGACTTGCAGCAATGTATTTGCGTATGTTAGACACATGCGAAGTCTCAGTTGAATGCCTAATGCATCGTTTAAGTGTGCTTTCTTTGAATGCACAAGAGTTTTTTCCAACTTCTCAGCCTTCAAAACTCACAGCCGTCACCATAAATATGGCAAGAGTAGGACTGATCTGTATAGCGCAGAAGGTTTACCTTGTAATATTGTCTCATGTAGAGCGAAGTGCGATGATATACAGGGCCTTCTCCTGCATTTGAAAAGTCATATTACCGAAGGTAGGACAGTTACGTGCCCCTTCAGTCAATGTGAAAAAAGATTTACAGTCAAGTCTACTTTCACATCGCACGTGTCAAGGAAGCTCTACGGCTACACTGAACGAAGTTTGACTTGCTCAATAGAAAATCCAAGCAGCTCCTGTGCAACACTGATGATGACTATTGTGATACGCAACTTGGGAATTCAGGATTTTCCTGTTATGAAGACATGGAGGTCTACCCCGAAAAAACAGATGAAGGTCAATTCCTCAGAAACGTAGCCTTGTTTTATATGAAGCTACAAGCGAAATTGCCACTTCCATCCTCTACTGTTCAAACCATCATTGATCACTAGCAAGAATTACATGACACAAATCAGTCACTTTTGCTGTCCAAACTTAAAGACAAGTTGACACTGCTTGGGCTTGATGAAGCCGCTGTAAGTACTGTGATTGATACCCTGAAAAGTGAGGATCTCCTCAGTGCCAACAATACACACACACACTCAAAACTGACCATAAAAGAAAAACGTTTTACAAAAATAACTTTAAATATGTGGAGCCACTCCCAATTTGTCTTGGTCAGAATGAATCAGGCAAAGAATGTTTTCTACAATATGTGCCAGTGAAAAACACTGTTATCCTTAAAGTCTGTGAGGGAGCAAATACAGCAAGTAAAAACTAGAATCCAACCTGATAATGTTATTCATGATTTGTGGGATGGCACAAATATTTAAAAGAACATGCTGCTCAAAGACAGGACAGACAGCTTAGGCATAATTCTTTATCAAGATTCCTTTGAAGTGGCAAATCCACTAGGGTCTGGAAGGAAAAAGCACAAGATTGTCAACAAGCTGTCCCACCACTCTGGTCGCTTTGGTGTAGAACACATTAAAGCCTTCTACAGAAAGCTAGGAGTATCCAACAATGATTTCAAATTAGAAATTGTCACAGCTGATGAGGTGCTTAAAAAATTGAGAGCGCTCCACCCAAACAAGGCCACCGACCTTGATAATATTCCCTTCAGATTCCTCAGGGACTCTTCCTCCATCATCACGCACATAATAAACCTTTCAATTTCACACGGCCAAGTACGAAAATATTTTAAGACAACAAGAGTAACTCCCCTCTTTGAAAAAGGAAGCAAATTGGAACCTGGCAACTACCGACCTGTTTTTATTCTCAGTTCCATTTCGAAAGTAATGGAAACAATCGTTTATGAACAGGTTGATAGTTGCCTTGCCACTAATAAACTCATATACAAATTCCAATCCGGCTTCAGAACTAACCACTCCACTGACACATGCCTTCTCTATCTGACCGACCACATCAAACATGAGGTGGACGCGGGAAAACACTGCGGCATGGTCATGCTGGACCTTCAGAAGGCATTTGACAGCGTTCACCAGGCTATACTGTTGGATAAGCTCAGAGCAATCGGATTTAACAAAACCTCATCGAGCTGGATGCAATCTTACTTGAGGGGAGAGAACAGGTGGTAGAGGTGAACGGCACCATGCCCCCCCCTCTCAGTGAGGTGTGGAGTCCCCCAAGGCAGAATATTGGGGCCTTCACTGTTCCTAATATACATAAACAACTTGTCATCGGCATGCAACTGTGAATTGTTCTTGTTTGCGGATGACTCGGCCTTGCTGGTATCAGACAAGGGACAAGTCACAGGTGGAGAAAATCCTCAGTGCTGAACTCTGCAGAACTTGCACCTGGCTCGCTGACAACAAGCTATCCATACACTTGGGTAAAACGGAATCCATCCTGTTTGGGTCCCACATCAACCATAAGAAAGTCAATGAAAAGCACCATGAGGATTCTGGCGGGAACTCTCGTTCAACCCTTTTTCGATAACGCATGCACCTCCTGGTACCCTAGCACCTCCAAAACCCTCAATTCTAAACTCCAAACATCCCAGAACAAGCAAGTCAGATTACTTCTAGACCTCCACCCCAGATCCCACCTCAGCCCACTTCTCAAAAGTGGGCTGGCTCAGGGTGGAGGACAGAGTAAAACAACTTGCACTGAGCCTAGTCTATAAAATCCGCTACACTTCCCTGATACCGAAGTACATGTCAAACTACTTCCTTAACGTTAATGACCGCCATAACCGCAACACCAGGGGGAGCTCCACTAACCACATTAAACCCAGATTCCGATCTAATAAAGGTCTTAACTCATTCTCTTTCTATGCCACATCAATGTGGAATGCGCTCCCAACAGGTATAAAAGAAAGGGCATCTCTATCCTCCTTCAAAACCGCAATAAAAGTACACCTCCAGGCAGCTACAACCCTAAACTAACACCCTCCCGGATTGTTAATAATCAAATGTAAACAATCAAATGCAGATACTTTTGCTTATGCCTTCTGAGCTCTCTCTCTCTCTCTCTCTATGTCCACTACTTGCTGTACATATCCTACCAAGTCAGACCTACAATGTTCCAATATCCATTTCTCTGTTCTCAATTGTTGATGACTGATGATAACAACCAAACTTAACACCCCCTCCCCCTCCACACCCCGGATTGTAAATAATGTAAATAATTCAATGTGATTATCTTGTGTGATGACTGTATTATGATAATAGTATATATATGGTAGTGTATATCTGTATCATGAATCAATTTAAGTGGATCCCGACTTCAACAAGTTGAAAAACTTATTTGGGTGTTACCATTTAGTGGTCAATTGTACGGAATATGTACTTCACTGTGCAACCTACTAATAAAAGTCGCAATCAATCAATCAATCAAAGTCCGGCCTTCATGCCAAGAGCCTAAATCTCTAATGTGAGTGACTTCATTAGATACTTTGCTCGCCGGGAAATAGTAGCAACAGGACTACTGCAATTTAACGACAAGCCTCAAAATTTCAGAGCTTGGAAACGCTCCTTTAAAAATGCAATAAATGGTTTAGATTTAACAACAAGTGAGGAGATGGACTTGATGTTAAAGTGGCTTGGCAAAGAATCCTCTGAACACGTAGAACAAATTAGAGCCATACACATTAACAACCCAACCAAAGGTCTCAATATGATGTGGGACAGGCTTGAGCAATGTTATGGCTCAGTTGAAGGGATTGAGGATACACTCTTCAAAAGAATTGATATGTTCCCCAAAATCACATCCAAAGACTACACAAAACTAAGGAAGTTAGTGACCTGCTCATGGAAATGCAGAGTGCTAAAGCTGAATTGAGACCTTCCTGGTCTTGCGTTTTTGGATACCGCAAGAGGACTAAATCCAATTGTGCAGAAACTTCCCTTCAATTTGCAAGAAAGGTGGATCACAGTAGGAGCTAAATACAAATGCACACAACGTGTCCCCTTCCCACCATTCCAAGAAGCTAACTCAAGAAATGACCCAAGCTTTAACTTTACATCGTTCCCTGACGTACCCAAACTCGACAAACTGCCATGGAGAGCATATAAACAAAAATAAATGTCAATGCACAAAACTGATGTTGTCTCCAGTTACAATTTAGATACACAAAGAACGGCAAACAAAGCTGTTAACAGCGACAAGCTTTGCCCAATTCACATGAAACCTCATCCCCTCTCGAAGTGCAGATCATTTCGAATGAAAACACTCGATGATCGAAAAGCATTCTTAAAAGAGGACCACATTTGCTTCAAATGCTGTTCTTCATCTACACACAATGCAAAAAACTGTATGGTCAAGATACAGTGCTCTGAGTGTCTTGATGAAAAACACTGCACTGCTCTTCACCCAGGACCAGCACCCTGGTTTAAAGAAACTGAACCTGCAGCAGAGTATGGCGGGGAGAGTGACTCCGCTAAGTCGGAGGAGATCACGTCCAAGTGCACACAGGTTTGTGGCGTGAACGAAGCAGGCAGATCCTGCTCTAAAATTAGTCTTGTTAAAGTGTACCCAGCAGGCCATCCTGAACAAGCAGTAAGGCTCTATGCCATCCATGATGAACAAAGTAACAGGTCGTAAGTATGTCCTGAGTTTTTTGAATTGTTCAATGACCGTGGCCCTAGTTCCCCTTACTCACTAAGGACATGTGCTGGTACTAAAAAAGCAATGGACAGGAGAGCTACAGGATATGTAGTGGCAGCCTTGGATGGTTCAGTCCACATCCCATTGCCTAGCCTCATTGAATGTATAAATATCCCAAACGATAGAGATGAAATTCCCATACCCAGTGCAGCTATGCAACACAGTCACCTAAAGTCAGTAGCTCACCTTATCCCTGACCTGGACTGGATGTTATTAGAGTTCACAAAGTCCATAAACAGATAAGTGGCCTTAACAACGCACCCTATGCACGAAAATTGGACCTCGGGTGGATCATAGTAGGAAACGTGTGTTTAGGTGATGTCCACAAAACTCTCGCTGTGAAGACGCTTTTTCACAAATACAACTGAGAAGGGGCGTCCTACAATGTTTGAGCCATGTCCCAATGTATTTAATGTAATAGCGAGACATTGTGAGCTACAAGTTCCATTCAGCTTCAGCACTCAACTTGTGGATAGCGCTTGTGAACCTGATCATTTAGGATGTAATGTGTTCAAACAAACCAGGCATGACAATTACATCGCACCCTCCATTCAGGACAAAGCCTTCTTGAAAATAATGGAAGAAGGATACAGACAAGAGCTGGAAAGTTCCATTACAATTCAAGTCGCCACGTCAAAAACTCCTTAACAACAGAATTTCACCATTTAATTACAGTAACCGAATGGCAGCTAATGGTTCCAGTATAAAACTGTTTTTTTAAAAACTGCTATGCAGTATGAATACATTTGCATAGCCGTTTTTAAAAACAGTTGTATACTGGAACCATTAGCTGCCAGTAGGTTACTGTAATTAAATGGTGAAATTTCTTACAATGTGAGATAATGTGAAAAAAGCAATAAAAAATGATTCAAACAACTCCTAAACCAAACATGCAAAATGTCTAAAAATGCCTGTAATATTGAACATATGTGAGTTTCACTAGAATCAGTTGTTTTTGTAAGGTTTGCAAATACAAATATTAGATTTTAAACATAATGACAGTATAACTGCCACGCTCAATATGAAACCACACATGAAAATTGTCTAATAATTAATTAAGAAATGTATCTTTGTGAGTTTTACTAGAAACATTTTCTTTTGTAAGGGTTGCAAACACAAAAGTTATTTTTTTTTACTCAATATGACAGTAAAACTGCCACGCTCAATATGTCAATTATTTAAACATAACTGCTAAACTACACATGAAAAATGGCTAATAATGCCTCAAATAATGCATTCTTGTGAGTTTTGCTCGAAACATATGCTTTTTTAAGGCTTGCAAACACAAAAAGTAGTTTTTTACTCAATATGACAATAATGTTCTTAGATTATCTGAGAAAATGCGAAAAAAGCAATAAAAATGTATTCCATCATTCCTAAACCAAACATGCAAAATGTCTACAAAAAAAATTAAGAAATGTGTCTTTGAGAGTTTTACTAGAAACAATTTATTTTGTAAGGTTTGCAAACACACACGTTATTTTTTTTACTCAATATGACAGTGTAACTGCCACGCTCACTCAATATGTCAGTTATTTAAACATAACTCCTAAACTACACATTAAAAATGGCTAATAATGCCTCAAATAATGCATTCTTGTGAGTTTTAATCGAAACATATGCTTTTTTAAGGCTTGCAAACACAAAAAGTATTTTTTTACTCAATATGACAATAATGTTCTTAGAATCCTGAGATAATGCGAAAAAAGCAATACAAATGTATTCAATCATAATTCCTAAACCAAACATGCAACTTGTCTAAAAATGCCTGTAATATTGAATCCATGTGAGTTTTACTAGAATCAGATAATTTTTTGTAAGGTTTGCAAATACAAAAATTAGGTTTTACTCACTATGACAGTATACTGTCACACGCAATATGAGAGTAATTAAACATAACTAATAAACCACCCATGCAAAATGGCTAAAAATGTCTGAAATTATGCATCATTGGGAGTTTTACTCCAAACATATGCTTTTTTACGGCCTGCACACACAAAAAGTAATTTTTTACTCAATATGACTGTAATTTTCTTAGAATCCTGAGATAATACAAAAAAAGCAATACAAATTTATTCAAACATAACTCCTAAACTACACATTAAAAATGGCTAATAATGTCTCAAATGATGCATTCTTGTGAGTTTTGCTCGATACATATGCTTTTTTGAGGCTTGCAAACACAAAAAGTAGTTTTTTACTCAATATGACAATTATGTTCTTAGAATCCTGAGATAATGCGAAAAAAGTAATAAAAATGTATTCAATCATAATTCCTAAACCAAACATGTAAATTGTCTAAAAATGCCTGTAATATTGAATCCTTGTGAGTTTTACTAGAATCACTTGTTTTTGTAAGGTTTGCAAATACAAAAATTAGGTTTTACTCACTATGACAGTATACTGTCACACTCAATATGACAGTTATTAAACATAACTAGTAAACCGCCCATGCAAAATGGCTATAAATGTCTGAAATAATGCATCATTGGGAGTTTTACTCCAAACACATGCTTTTTTAAGGCCTGCAAACACAAAAAGTAGTTTTTTACTCAATATGACTGTAATGTTCTTAGAATCCTGAGATAATGCGAAAAAAGCAATACAAATGTATTCAAGCATAACTCCTAAACAACAGATCCAAAAGGGCTAATAATACCTGGAGATATGTATCTTTGTCAGTTTTACTAGAAAAATAATGTTTTGTAAGGATTGCAAAGACACAAGTTAGTTTTTTTTATTCAATATGACAGTATAACTGTCATACTAAATATGAAAGTTATATAAAAATGACTCCAAAACCAAACATGCATTATGTCTAAAAATGCCTGTAATATGGAATATATGTGAGTTTTACCAGAATCGGGTATTTTGGTAAGGTTTACAAATAAAAAATTATGTTTTACTCATAATGACAGTATAACTGCCACAAACAATATGACAGTTTTTTCAAACATAACTCCTTAACCACAAATGCAAAATGGCTAATATTGCCTGGAGAAATGTAACTTTGTGAGTTTTACTGGAAAAAACATATTTTGTAAGGTTTGCAAAAACAGAAAGTAGTTTTTTACTCAATATGACAATTATGTTCTTAGAATCCTGAGATAATGCGAAAAAAGCAATAAAAATGTATTCCATCATAATTCCTAAACCAAACATGCAAGATGTCTAAAAATGAATTAAGAAATGTATCTTCGTGAGTTTTACTAGAAACATTTTCTTTTGTAAGGTTTGCAAACACACAAGTTAATTCTTTTTACTAATATGACAGTTTAACTGCCACGCTATATGTAAGTTATTTAAACATAACTCCTAAACTACACATGAAAAATGGCTAATAATGCCTCAAATAATGCATTCTTGTGAGTTTTGCTCGAAACATATGCTTTTTTAAGGCTTACAAACACAAAAAGTAGTTTTTTTACTCAATATGACAATAATGTTCTTAGAATCCTGAGATAATGCGAAAAAAGCAATACAAATGTATTCAATCATAATTCCTAAACCAAACATGCAACTTGTCTAAAAATGCCTGTAATATTGAATCCATGTGAGTTTTACTAGAATAAGTTGTTTTTGTAAGGTTTGCAAATACAAAAATTAGGTTTTACTCACTATGACAGTATACTGTCACACTCAATATGACAGTTATTAAACATAACTAGTAAACCACACATGCAAAATGGCTAATAATGCCTTAAATAATGCATCATTGGGAGTTTTACTCTAAACATATGCTTTTTTAAGGCTTGCAAAAACAAAAAGTAGTTTTTTACTCAATATGACAGTAATGTTCTTGGAATCCTGAGATAATGCGAAAAAAGCAATAAAAATGTATTCAAACATATATCCTAAACAACACATGCAAAATGGCTAATAAAGCCTAGAGACATGTATCTTTGTTAGTTTTACTAGAAAAACGATCTTTTGTAAGGTTTGCAAAGACACAAGTTAGTTTTTTTAATTCAATACGACAGTATAACTGTCATACAGAATATGAAAGTTATTTGAACATAACTCCAAAACCAACTATGCTATCCGTCTAAAAAGGCCTGTAATACATGTGAGTTTTACTAGAAACAGTTTTTTTGTAAGGTTTGCAAATACAAAAATTAGGTTTTACTCACTATGACAGTATACTGTCACATTTAATATGACAGTTTTTAAACATAACTCCTAAACAACACATGCGAAATTGCTAATAATGACTGGAGAAATGTATCTTTGTTAGTTTTACTAGAATAATGATATTTTGTAGAGTTTGCAAAGACAGAAGTTGGTCTTTTTACTCAATATGACTACATATGAAAGTTATATAAACATTACTCCAAAATTCAAACATGCAATATGTCTAAAAATGCCTGTAATATTGAATCTATGTGACTTTTTCCAGAATCGGGTATTTTGATAAAGTTCACAAATACAAAAATTAGGTGTTACTCATAATGACAAGTTTACTGCCACATTCAATATGACAGTTATTTAAACATAACTCTTAAACCACACGTGTAAAATGGCTAATATTGCCTGGAAAATTTATCTTTGTGAGTTTTACTGAAAAAAATATTTTGTTAGGTTTGTAAAGACACAAGTTAGTTTTTTTTACTCAATATGACAGTATATAACTGTCATACTAAATATGAAAGTTATATAAACATAACTCCAAAAGCAAACATGCATTATGTCTAAAAATGCCTGTAATATTGTATTCATGTGAGTTTAACTAGAATCAGTTGTTTTTGTAAGGTTTGCAAATACAATATATGGGTTTTTCTTAATATGACAGTATACTGTCACACTCAATCTGACAGTTATTTAAACATAACTCCTAAACCACACATGCAAAACGGCTAATAATGCCTGGAGAAATGTATCTTTGTGAGTTTTACTAGAAAAATATATTTTGTAAGGTTTGCAAAGACACAAGTTAGTTGTTTTACTCAATATGACAGTATAACTGTCATACTAAATCCATCCATCCATCCATTTTCTTCCGCTTATCCGAGGTCGGGTTGCAGGGGCAGCAGCCTAAGCAGAGAAGCCCAGACTTCCCTCTCCCCAGCCACTTTGTCCAGCTCTTCTCGGGGGATCCCGAGGCATTCCCAGGCCAGCCGGGAGACATAGTCTTCCAAATGTGTCCTGGGTCTTCCCCGTGGCCTCCTGCCGGTCGGACTTGCCCTAAACACCTCCCGAGGGAGGCGTTCGGGTGGCATCCTGAGCAGATGTCCGAACCACCTCATCTGGCTCCTCTCAATGTGGAGGAGCAGCAGCTTTACTCTGAGTTCCTCCCGGATGACGGAGCTTCTCACCCTATCTCTAGGGAGAGACCCGCCACCCGGCGGAGGAAACTCATTTCGGCCGCTTGTACCCGTGATCTTGTCCTTTCGGTCATAACCCAAAGCTCATGACCATAGGTGAATTGGGAACGTAGATCGACCGGTAAATTGAGAGCTTTGCCTTACGGCTCAGCTCCTTCTTCACCACAACGGATCGATACAGCGTCCTCATTACTGAAGATGCCGCACCGATCCGCCTGTGGATCTCACGATCCACTGTTCCCTCACTCGTGAACAAGACTCCTAGGTTCTTGAACTCTTCCACTTGGGGCAAGATCTCCTCCCCAACCTGTAGATGGCACTCCACCCTTTTACGGGCGAGAACCATGGACTCAGACTTGGAGGGGCTGATTCTCATCCCAGTCGCTTCACACTCTGCTGCGAACCGATCCAATGAGAGCTGAAGATCCTGGCCAGTTGAAGCCATCAGGACCACATTATCTGCAAAAAGCAGAGACCTAATCCTGCAGCCAACAAACCGGATCCCCTCAACACCATGAATGCGCCAAGAAATTCTGTCCATAAAAGTTATGAACAGTATCGGTGACAAAGGGCAGCCTTGGCGGAGTCCAACCATCACTGGAAAGGGGTCCGACTTACTGCCGGCAAAGCGGAAACAAGCTCTGACACTGATCATACAGGGAGCGACCCGCCACAATCAGACAGTCCGATACCCCATACTCTCTGAGCACTCCCCACAGGACTTCCCGGGATAGGGTCGAATGCCTTCTCAGTCCACAAAGCACATGTAGACTGGTTAGGCAAACTCCCATGCACACTCAACGACCCTGTGGAGAATACAGAGCTGGTCTAGAGTTCCACGACCAGGACGAAAACCACACTGTTTGTCCTGGATCCGAGGTTCGACTATCCGGCGTAGCCTCCTCTCCAGTACACATGAAAAGACCTTACCGGGAAGGCTGAGGAGTGTGTTCCACGATAGTTGGAACACACCCTCCGGTTCCCCTTCTTACAGAGAGGAACCACCACCCCGGTCTCCCAATCCAGAGGTACCGCCCCCAATGTCCACGCCATGTTGCAGAGTCTTGTCAACCAAGACAGCCCCACAGCATCCAGAGCCACCGAGGAGCTTTTTAACTACCTCAGCAACCTCAGCCCCAGAAATAGGAGAACCCACCACAGATTCCCTAGGCACTGCTTAATCATAGGAAGACATGTTGGTGGGATTGAGGAGGTCTTCGAAGTATTCCCTCCACCGATCCACAACAGCCGCAGTAGAGGTCAGCAGCACACATTACACGGTGTTGACGGTAAATAGGCTCTTTCTTCAGTTTGACGGCTTCCCTCACTGCTGGTGTCCACCAGCGGGTTCTAAGATTACCGCCACGACATGCACCAAACACCTTGAGGCCACAGCTCCAATCAGCCGCCTCGACAAGAGAGGCACGGAAAATGGTCCAGCACCTCCCTCGTGACATGTTCAAAGTTCTTCCGGAGGTGGGAATTGAAACTCTCTCTGACAGGAGACTCTGCTAGGCGTTCCCAGCAGACCCTCACAATGCATTTGGGCCTGGATCCTCCCCCACCATCGGAGCCAGCTCACCACCAGGTGGTGATCGGTAGAAAGCTCTGCCCCTCTCGTCACCCGAGTGTCCAAAACATGAGGCCGCAAATCCGATGACACAACTACAAAGTAAATCATGGAACTGCGGCCGAGGGTGTCCTGGTGCCAAGTGCACATATGGACACCCTTATGTTTGAACATTGTGTTTGTTATGGACAATCCGTGACGAGTACAAAAGTCCAATAACAAAGCACCACTTGGGTACAGATCCGGGTGGCCATTTTTCCCAATCACGCCTCTCCAGGTTTCACTGTCGTTGCCAACATGAGCGTTGAAGCCCCCCAGCAGAACAAGGGAATCACCCGAGGGAGCACTCTCCAGTACTCCTTCAAGGGAATCCAAAGAAGCGGGTACTCTGAGCTGCTGTTTGGTGCGTAAACACAAACAACAGTCAGGACCCGTCCCCCAACCCGAAGGCGGAGAAAGCTACCATCTCGTCTACTGTGTTAAAGTCCAATGTGCAGGCTTTGAGCCGGGGCCTGTCGCTCTCATTGCTTGCAATGCCAGAGTGGAAGAGAGTACGGCCCCTCTAAGAGAACAGGTTCCAGATCCCTTGCTGTGCGTAGAAGTGAGTCCAACTATATCTACCTGGAACTTCTCCTTCCCTCCCAGCGAGGTGACGTTCCACGTCTCAAGAGCTAGCTTATGTCGCCGATGATTGGACCGCCAAGTGCCCTGCCTTCGGCTGCTGCCCAGCTCACACTGCACCCGACCTCTATGACCCAGCCCATGAGTGGTGAGCCCTTTGGAGGGGGGACCCACATTGCCTCTTCGAGCTGAGCCTGAGTCCCATTGGGACAGGCCCGGCCACCAGGCGCTCGCCATCGTGCCCCATCTCTGGGCCTGGCTCCAGAGGGATGCCCCGATGACCCGCGTCAGGGCGAGGAAAAATCTAGGTCCTCGATTTGTACTTCTCATAAAAGTCTTTGAGCTGCTTTTTGTCTGATCCCTCACCTAGGACCTGTTTGTCTGGGAGACCCTACCAGGGGGCATAGAAGCCCAATACCGATGGATGGACGAGCGTAATATTGTATCTATGTGAGTTTTACTAGAATCAGTTTTTTTGTAAGGTTTGCAAATAGAAAAATTAGGTTTTACTCACTATGACAGTATACTGTCACACTCAATATGACAGTTTTTAAACATAACTCCTAAACAACACATGCGAAATTGCTAATAATGACTGGAGAAATGTATCTTTGTTAGTTTTACTAGAATAATGATATTTTGTACGGTTTGCAAAGACACAAGTTGGTTGTTTTACTCAATATGACTACATATGAAAGTTATATAAACATTACTCCAAAATTCAAACATGCAATATGTCTAAAAATGCCTGTAAAATTGAATCTATGTGAGTTTTACCAGAATCTGGTATTTTGGTAAGGTTTACAAATACAAAAATTAGGTGTTACTCATAATGACAGTTTTACTGCCACATTCAATATGACAGTTATTTAAACATAACTCTTAAACCACACATGGGGCGGCGTGACGAAGTTGGTAGAGTGGCCGTGCCAGCAATCGGAGGGTTGCTGGTTACTGGGGTTCAATCCCCACCTTCTACCATCTTAGTCACGTCCGTTGTGTCCTTGGGCAAGACACTTCACCCTTGCTCCTGATGGCTGCTGGTTAGCGCCTTGCATGGCAGCTCCCGCCGTCAGTGTGTGAATGTGTGTGTGAATGGGTGAATGTGGAAATACTGTCAAAGCGCTTTGAGTACCTTGAAGGTAGAAAAGCGCTATACAAGTATAACCCATTTATCATTTATTATTTTACATGTAAAATGGCTAATATTGCCTGGAAAATTTATCTTTGTGAGTTTTACTGAAAAAAAAATATTTTGTAAGGTTTGTAAAGACACAAGTTAGTTTTTTTTACTCAATATGACAGTATAACTGTCATACTAAAAATGAAAGTTATATAAACATAACTCCAAAAGCAAACATGCATTATGTCTAAAAATGCCTGTAATATTGTATTCATGTGAGTTGAACTAGAATCAGTTGTTTTTGTAAGGTTTGCAAATACAAAATATGGGTTTTTCGCACTATGACAGTATACTGTCAAACTCAATCTGACAGTTATTTAAACATAACTCCTAAACCACACATGAAAATGACTAATAATGCCTGGAGAAATGTATATTTGTGAGTTTTACTAGAAAAAATATATTTTGTAAGGTTTGCAAAGACACAAGTTAGTTGTTTTACTCAATATGACAGTATAACTGTCATACTAAATCCATCCATTTTCTTCCGCTTATCCGAGGTCGGGTTGCAGGGGCAGCAGCCTAAGCAGAGAAGCCCAGACTTCCCTCTCCCCAGCCACGTTGTCCAGCTCTTCTCGGGGGATCCCGAGGCATTCCCAGGCCAGCCGGGAGACATAGTCTTCCAAATGTGTCCTGGGTCTTCCCCGTGGCCTCCTGCCGGTCGGACTTGCCCTAAACACCTCCCGAGGGAGGCGTTCGGGTGGCATCCTGAGCAGATGCCCGAACCACCTCATCTGGCTCCTCTCAATGTGGAGGAGCAGCAGCTTTACTCTGAGTTCCTCCCGGATGACGGAGCTTCTCACCCTATCTCTAGGGAGAGACCCGCCACCCGGCGGAGGAAACTCATTTCGGCCGCTTGTACCCGTGATCTTGTCCTTTCGGTCATAACCCAAAGCTCATGACCATAGGTGAATTGGGAACGTAGATCGACCGGTAAATTGAGAGCTTTGCCTTACGGCTCAGCTCTTTATTCACCACAACGGATCGATACAGCGTCCTCATTACTGAAGATGCCGCACCGATCCGCCTGTGGATCTCACGATCCACTGTTCCCTCACTCGTGAACAAGACTCCTAGGTTCTTGAACTCTTCCACTTGGGGCAAGATCTTCTCCCCAAACTGTAGATGGCACTCCACCCTTTTCCGGGCGAGAACCATGGACTCAGACTTGGAGGTGCTGATTCTCATCCCAGTCGCTTCACACTCTGCTGCGAACCGATCCAATGAGAGCTGAAGATCCTGGCCAGTTGTAGCCATCAGGACCACATTATCTGCAAAAAGCAGAGACCTAATACTGCAGCCACCAAACCGGATCCCATCAACACCATGGCTGCGCCTAGAAATTCTGTCCATAAAAGTTATGAACAGAATCGGTGACAAAGGGCAGCCTTGGCGGAGTCCAACCCTCACTGGAAAGGGGTCCGACTTACTGCCGGCAATGCGGACCAAGCTCTGACACTGATCATACAGGGAGCGACCCGCCACAATCAGACAGACCCATACTCTCTGAGCACTCCCCACAGGACTTCCCGGGATACGATCGAATGCCTTCTCAGTCCACAAAGCACATGTAGACTGGTTAGGCAAACTCCCATGCACACTCAAGGACCCTGCCGAGAATATAGAGCTGGTCTAGAGTTCCACGACCAGGACGAAAACCACACTGTTCGTCCTGGATCCGAGGTTCGACTATCCGGCGTAGCCTCCTCTCCAGTACACATGAAAAGACCTTACCGGGAAGGCTGAGGAGTGTGATCCGGTTCCCCTTCTTACAGAGAGTAACCACCACCCCGGTCTCCCAATCCAGAGGTACGGCCCCCAATGTCCACGCCATGTTGCAGAGTCTTGTCAACCAAGACAGCCCCACAGCATCCAGAGCCACCGAGGAGCTTTTTTGAACTACCTCAGCAACTTCAGCCCCAGAAATAGGAGAACCCACCACAGATTCCCCAGGCACTGCTTAATCATAGGAAGACATGTTGGTGGGATTGAGGAGGTCTTCGAAGTATTCCCTCCACCGATCCACAACAGCCGCAGTAGAGGTCAACAGCACACATTACACGGTGTTGACAGTAAATTGCTCTCCCCCAACCCCACCCCCCCAGATAGGCTCTTTCTCATTGCTGGTGTCCACCAGCGGGTTCTAAGATTACCGCCACGACATGCACCAAATACCTTGAGGCCACAGCTCCAATCAGCCGCCTCGACAAGAGAGGCACGGAAAATGGTCCAGCACCTCCCTCGTGACATGTTCAAAGTTCTTCCGGAGGTGGGAATTGAAACTTTCTCTGACAGGAGACTCTGCGAGGCGTTCCCAGCTGACCCTCACAATGCATTTGGGCCTGCCAGGTCTATCCGGCATCCTCCCCCACCATCGGAGCCAGCTCACCACCAGGTGGTGATCGGTAGAAAGCTCTGCCCCTCTCGTCACCCGAGTGTCCAAAACATGAGGCCGCAAATCCGATGACACAACTACAAAGTCAATCATGGAACTGCGGCCGAGGGTGTCCTGGTGCCAAGTTCACATATGGACACCCTTATGTTTGAACATTGTGTTTGTTATGTACAATCCGTGACGAGTACAAAAGTCCAATAACAAAGCACCACTTGGGTTCAGATCCGGGTGGCCATTTTTCCCAATCACGCCTCTCCAGGTTTCACTGTCGTTGCCAACATGAGCGTTGAAGCCCCCCAGCAGAACAAGGGAATCACCCGAGGGAGCACTCTCCAGTACTCCCTCAAGGCAATCCAAAGAAGTGGGTACTCTGAGCTGCTGTTTGGTGCGTAAACACAAACAACAGTCAGGACCCGTCCCCCAACCCGAAGGCGGAGGAAGCTACCATCTCGTCTACTGTGTTAAAGTCCAACGTGCAGGCTTTGAGCCGTTGGCAACAATAATTGCCTCCCCAGCCTGTCGCCTCTCATTGCTTGCAATGCCAGCGTGGAAGAGAGTCCGGCCCCTCTAGAGAGAACATGTTCCAGAGCCCTTGCTGTGCATAGAAGTGAGTCCAACAATATCTAGCCGGAACTTCTCCTTCCTTTCCAGCGAGGTGACGTTCCACGTCTCAAGAGCTAGCTTATGTCGCCGATGATTGGACCGCCAAGTGCCCTGCCTTCGGCTGCTGCCCAGCTCACACTGCACCCGATCTCTATGACCCAGCCCATGAGTGGTGAGCCCATTGGAGGGGGGACCCACATTGCCTCTTCGAGCTGAGCCTGAGTCCCATGGGGACAGGCCCGGCCACCAGGCGCTTGCCATCGTGCCCCACCTCTGGGCCTGGCTCCAGAGTGGAGCCCCGGTGACCCGCGTCAGGGCGAGGAAAAATCTAGGTCCTCGATTAGTACTTCTCATAAAGGTCTTTGAGCCGCTTTTTGTCTGATCCCTCACCTAGGACCTGTTTGTCTGGGAGACCCTACCAGGGGGCATAGAAGCCCAAGTACCGATGGATGGACGAGCGATAACCTGCTGCCACCTGTCCGCCGCAGCTAAAACCATCCTACTGGTGTGTTTTTGATAACAAGGTAATTTCCGTGCAATCAGAGTCACTTGTACCTTGATGTGTCATTTTCTGTTTGAATTGCTTTATATATATATTTATAAAGTCCGAAATTAAATAGCGTCACAGTCAGCATCACAGACACTATCGTTGACCACATGTACCGCCGCATGCTAGCTAGCTAAGTTTTCTTCATTTTTGTCATAGTCATCTAAAAAAGATGATAACTTGCAACATATGTGCTACGACTTGCAGCAATGTATTTGCGTATGTTAGACACATGCGAAGTCTCAGTTGAATGCCTAATGCATCGTTTAAGTGTGCTTTCCCTGAATGCACAAGAGTTTTTTTCAACTTCTCAGCCTTCAAAACTCACAGCCGTCACCATAAATATGGCAAGAGTAGGACTGATCTGTATAGCGCAGAAGGTTTACCTTGTAATATTGTCTCATGTAGAGCGAAGTGCGATGATATACGGGGCCTTCTCCTGCATTTGAAAAGTCATATTACCGAAGGTAGGACAGTTACGTGCCCCTTCAGTCAATGTGAAAAAAGACTAGGGTCTGGAAGGAAAAAGCACAAGATTGTCAACAAGCTGTCCCACCACTCTGGTCGCTTTGGTGTAGAACACATTAAAGCCTTCTACAGAAAGCTAGGAGTATCCAACAATGATTTCAAATTAGAAATTGTCACAGCTGATGAGGTGCTTAAAAAATTGAGCGCGCTCCACCCAAACAAGGCCACCGACCTTGATAATATTCCCTTCAGATTCCTCAGGGACTCTTCCTCCATCATCACGCACATAATAAACCTTTCAATTTCACACGGCCAAGTACGAAAATATTTTAAGACAACAAGAGTAACTCCCCTCTTTGAAAAAGGAAGCAAATTGGAACCTGGCAACTACCGACCTGTTTTTATTCTCAGTTCCATTTCGAAAGTAATGGAAACAATCGTTTATGAACAGGTTGATAGTTGCCTTGCCACTAATAAACTCATATACAAATTCCAATCCGGCTTCAGAACTAACCACTCCACTGACACATGCCTTCTCTATCTGACCGACCACATCAAACATGAGGTGGACGCGGGCAAACACTGCGGCATGGTCATGCTGGACCTTCAGAAGGCCTTTGACAGCGTTCACCAGGCTATACTGTTGGATAAGCTCAGAGCAATCGGATTTAACAAAACCTCATTGACCTGGATGCAATCTTACTTGAGGGGAGAGAACAGGTGGTAGAGGTGAACGGCACCATGCCCCCCCCCCCTCTCTCAGTGAGGTGTGGAGTCCCCCAAGGCAGAATATTGGGGCCTTCACTGTTCCTAATATACATAAACAACTTGTCATCGGCATGCAACTGTGAATTGTTCTTGTTTGCGGATGACTCGGCCTTGCTGGTATCAGACAAGGGACAAGTCACAGGTGGAGAAAATCCTCAGTGCTGAACTCTGCAGAACTTGCACCTGGCTCGCTGACAACAAGCTATCCATACACTTGGGTAAAACGGAATCCATCCTGTTTGGGTCCCACATCAACCATAAGAAAGTCAATGACTTCACTATAAAAGTGGGTGTCATTGTTATCACCAGGAAGGATGAGGTCACCTACCTAGGTTCCATTCTAGAGGCTAATCTTCCCTGCGATAAAATGGCAACCAAGCTAATCAAAAAGGTCAACCAATGAACGAGATTTCTCTGTAGAATCTCCTCTCTGGTCAACAAAAGCACCATGAGGATTCTGGCGGGAACTCTCGTTCAACCCTTTTTCGATAACGCATGCACCTCCTGGTACCCTAGCACCCCCAAAACCCTCAATTCTAAACTCCAAACATCCCAGAACAAGCAAGTCAGATTACTTCTAGACCTCCACCCCAGATCCCACCTCAGCCCACTTCTCAAAAGTGGGCTGGCTCAGGGTGGAGGACAGAGTAAAACAACTTGCACTGAGCCTAGTCTATAAAATCCGCTACACTTCCCTGATACCGAAGTACATGTCAAACTACTTCCTTAACGTTAATGACCGCCATAACCGCAACACCAGGGGGAGCTCCACTAACCACATTAAACCCAGATTCCGATCTAATAAAGGTCTTAACTCATTCTCTTTCTATGCCACATCAATGTGGAATGCGCTCCCAACAGGTATAAAAGAAAGGGCATCTCTATCCTCCTTCAAAACCGCAATAAAAGTACACCTCCAGGCAGCTACAACCCTAAACTAACACCCTCCCGGATTGTTAATAATCAAATGTAAACAATCAAATGCAGATACTTTTGCTTATGCCTTCTGAGCTCTCTCTCTCTCTCTCTCTCTCTATGTCCACTACTTGCTGTACATATCCTACCAAGTCAGACCTACAATGTTCCAATATCCATTTCTCTGTTCTCAATTGTTGATGACTGATGATAACAACCAAACTTAACACCCCCCTCCCCCTCCACACCCCGGATTGTAAATAATGTAAATAATTCAATGTGATTATCTTGTGTGATGACTGTATTATGATAATAGTATATATATGGTAGTGTATATCTGTATCATGAATCAATTTAAGTGGATCCCGACTTCAACAAGTTGAAAAACTTATTTGGGTGTTACCATTTAGTGGTCAATTGTACGGAATATGTACTTCACTGTGCAACCTACTAATAAAAGTCGCAATCAATCAATCAATCAAAGTCCGGCCTTCATGCCAAGAGCCTAAATCTCTAATGTGAGTGACTTCATTAGATACTTTGCTCGCCGGGAAATAGTAGCAACAGGACTACTGCAATTTAACGACAAGCCTCAAAATTTCAGAGCTTGGAAACGCTCCTTTAAAAATGCAATAAATGGTTTAGATTTAACAACAAGTGAGGAGATGGACTTGATGTTAAAGTGGCTTGGCAAAGAATCCTCTGAACACGTAGAACAAATTAGAGCCATACACATTAACAACCCAACCAAAGGTCTCAATATGATGTGGGACAGGCTTGAGCAATGTTATGGCTCAGTTGAAGGGATTGAGGATACACTCTTCAAAAGAATTGATATGTTCCCCAAAATCACATCCAAAGACTACACAAAACTAAGGAAGTTAGTGACCTGCTCATGGAAATGCAGAGTGCTAAAGCTGAATTGAGACCTTCCTGGTCTTGCGTTTTTGGATACCGCAAGAGGACTAAATCCAATTGTGCAGAAACTTCCCTTCAATTTGCAAGAAAGGTGGATCACAGTAGGAGCTAAATACAAATGCACACAACGTGTCCCCTTCCCACCATTCCAAGAAGCTAACTCAAGAAATGACCCAAGCTTTAACTTTACATCGTTCCCTGACGTACCCAAACTCGACAAACTGCCATGGAGAGCATATAAACAAAAATAAATGTCAATGCACAAAACTGATGTTGTCTCCAGTTACAATTTAGATACACAAAGAACGGCAAACAAAGCTGTTAACAGCGACAAGCTTTGCCCAATTCACATGAAACCTCATCCCCTCTCGAAGTGCAGATCATTTCGAATGAAAACACTCGATGATCGAAAAGCATTCTTAAAAGAGGACCACATTTGCTTCAAATGCTGTTCTTCATCTACACACAATGCAAAAAACTGTATGGTCAAGATACAGTGCTCTGAGTGTCTTGATGAAAAACACTGCACTGCTCTTCACCCAGGACCAGCACCCTGGTTTAAAGAAACTGAACCTGCAGCAGAGTATGGCGGGGAGAGTGACTCCGCTAAGTCGGAGGAGATCACGTCCAAGTGCACACAGGTTTGTGGCGTGAACGAAGCAGGCAGATCCTGCTCTAAAATTAGTCTTGTTAAAGTGTACCCAGCAGGCCATCCTGAACAAGCAGTAAGGCTCTATGCCATCCATGATGAACAAAGTAACAGGTCGTTAGTATGTCCTGAGTTTTTTGAATTGTTCAATGACCGTGGCCCTAGTTCCCCTTACTCACTAAGGACATGTGCTGGTACTAAAAAAGCAATGGACAGGAGAGCTACAGGATATGTAGTGGCAGCCTTGGATGGTTCAGTCCACATCCCATTGCCTAGCCTCATTGAATGTATAAATATCCCAAACGATAGAGATGAAATTCCCATACCCAGTGCAGCTATGCAACACAGTCACCTAAAGTCAGTAGCTCACCTTATCCCTGACCTGGACTGGATGTTATTAGAGTTCACAAAGTCCATAAACAGATAAGTGGCCTTAACAACGCACCCTATGCACGAAAATTGGACCTCGGGTGGATCATAGTAGGAAACGTGTGTTTAGGTGATGTCCACAAAACTCTCGCTGTGAAGACGCTTTTTCACAAATACAACTGAGAAGGGGCGTCCTACAATGTTTGAGCCATGTCCCAATGTATTTAATGTAATAGCGAGACATTGTGAGCTACAAGTTCCATTCAGCTTCAGCACTCAACTTGTGGATAGCGCTTGTGAACCTGATCATTTAGGATGTAATGTGTTCAAACAAACCAGGCATGACAATTACATCGCACCCTCCATTCAGGACAAAGCCTTCTTGAAAATAATGGAAGAAGGATACAGACAAGAGCTGGAAAGTTCCATTACAATTCAAGTCGCCACGTCAAAAACTCCTTAACAACAGAATTTCACCATTTAATTACAGTAACCGAATGGCAGCTAATGGTTCCAGTATAAAACTGTTTTTTTAAAAACTGCTATGCAGTATGAATATATTTGCATAGCCGTTTTTAAAAACAGTTGTATACTGGAACCATTAGCTGCCAGTAGGTTACTGTAATTAAATGGTGAAATTTCTTACAATGTGAGATAATGTGAAAAAAGCAATAAAAAATGATTCAAACAACTCCTAAACCAAACATGCAAAATGTCTAAAAATGCCTGTAATATTGAACATATGTGAGTTTCACTAGAATCAGTTGTTTTTGTAAGGTTTGCAAATACAAATATTAGATTTTAAACATAATGACAGTATAACTGCCACGCTCAATATGAAACCACACATGAAAATTGTCTAATAATTAATTAAGAAATGTATCTTTGTGAGTTTTACTAGAAACATTTTCTTTTGTAAGGGTTGCAAACACAAAAGTTATTTTTTTTTACTCAATATGACAGTAAAACTGCCACGCTCAATATGTCAATTATTTAAACATAACTGCTAAACTACACATGAAAAATGGCTAATAATGCCTCAAATAATGCATTCTTGTGAGTTTTGCTCGAAACATATGCTTTTTTAAGGCTTGCAAACACAAAAAGTAGTTTTTTACTCAATATGACAATAATGTTCTTAGATTATCTGAGAAAATGCGAAAAAAGCAATAAAAATGTATTCCATCATTCCTAAACCAAACATGCAAAATGTCTACAAAAAAAATTAAGAAATGTGTCTTTGAGAGTTTTACTAGAAACAATTTATTTTGTAAGGTTTGCAAACACACAAGTTATTTTTTTTACTCAATATGACAGTGTAACTGCCACGCTCACTCAATATGTCAGTTATTTAAACATAACTCCTAAACTACACATTAAAAATGGCTAATAATGCCTCAAATAATGCATTCTTGTGAGTTTTAATCGAAACATATGCTTTTTTAAGGCTTGCAAACACAAAAAGTATTTTTTTACTCAATATGACAATAATGTTCTTAGAATCCTGAGATAATGCGAAAAAAGCAATAAAAATGTATTCAATCATAATTCCTAAACCAAACATGCAACTTGTCTAAAAATGCCTGTAATATTGAATCCATGTGAGTTTTACTAGAATCAGATAATTTTTTGTAAGGTTTGCAAATACAAAAATTAGGTTTTACTCACTATGACAGTATACTGTCACACGCAATATGAGAGTAATTAAACATAACTAATAAACCACCCATGCAAAATGGCTAAAAATGTCTGAAATTATGCATCATTGGGAGTTTTACTCCAAACATATGCTTTTTTACGGCCTGCACACACAAAAAGTAATTTTTTACTCAATATGACTGTAATTTTCTTAGAATCCTGAGATAATACAAAAAAAGCAATACAAATTTATTCAAACATAACTCCTAAACTACACATTAAAAATGGCTAATAATGTCTCAAATGATGCATTCTTGTGAGTTTTGCTCGATACATATGCTTTTTTGAGGCTTGCAAACACAAAAAGTAGTTTTTTACTCAATATGACAATTATGTTCTTAGAATCCTGAGATAATGCGAAAAAAGTAATAAAAATGTATTCAATCATAATTCCTAAACCAAACATGTAAATTGTCTAAAAATGCCTGTAATATTGAATCCTTGTGAGTTTTACTAGAATCACTTGTTTTTGTAAGGTTTGCAAATACAAAAATTAGGTTTTACTCACTATGACAGTATACTGTCACACTCAATATGACAGTTATTAAACATAACTAGTAAACCGCCCATGCAAAATGGCTATAAATGTCTGAAATAATGCATCATTGGGAGTTTTACTCCAAACACATGCTTTTTTAAGGCCTGCAAACACAAAAAGTAGTTTTTTACTCAATATGACTGTAATGTTCTTAGAATCCTGAGATAATGCGAAAAAAGCAATACAAATGTATTCAAGCATAACTCCTAAACAACAGATCCAAAAGGGCTAATAATACCTGGAGATATGTATCTTTGTCAGTTTTACTAGAAAAATAATGTTTTGTAAGGATTGCAAAGACACAAGTTAGTTTTTTTTATTCAATATGACAGTATAACTGTCATACTAAATATGAAAGTTATATAAAAATGACTCCAAAACCAAACATGCATTATGTCTAAAAATGCCTGTAATATGGAATATATGTGAGTTTTACCAGAATCGGGTATTTTGGTAAGGTTTACAAATAAAAAATTATGTTTTACTCATAATGACAGTATAACTGCCACAAACAATATGACAGTTTTTTCAAACATAACTCCTTAACCACAAATGCAAAATGGCTAATATTGCCTGGAGAAATGTAACTTTGTGAGTTTTACTGGAAAAAACATATTTTGTAAGGTTTGCAAAAACAGAAAGTAGTTTTTTACTCAATATGACAATTATGTTCTTAGAATCCTGAGATAATGCGAAAAAAGCAATAAAAATGTATTCCATCATAATTCCTAAACCAAACATGCAAGATGTCTAAAAATGAATTAAGAAATGTATCTTCGTGAGTTTTACTAGAAACATTTTCTTTTGTAAGGTTTGCAAACACACAAGTTAATTCTTTTTACTAATATGACAGTTTAACTGCCACGCTATATGTAAGTTATTTAAACATAACTCCTAAACTACACATGAAAAATGGCTAATAATGCCTCAAATAATGCATTCTTGTGAGTTTTGCTCGAAACATATGCTTTTTTAAGGCTTGCAAACACAAAAAGTAGTTTTTTTACTCAATATGACAATAATGTTCTTAGAATCCTGAGATAATGCGAAAAAAGCAATACAAATGTATTCAATCATAATTCCTAAACCAAACATGCAACTTGTCTAAAAATGCCTGTAATATTGAATCCATGTGAGTTTTACTAGAATAAGTTGTTTTTGTAAGGTTTGCAAATACAAAAATTAGGTTTTACTCACTATGACAGTATACTGTCACACTCAATATGACAGTTATTAAACATAACTAGTAAACCACACATGCAAAATGGCTAATAATGCCTTAAATAATGCATCATTGGGAGTTTTACTCTAAACATATGCTTTTTTAAGGCTTGCAAAAACAAAAAGTAGTTTTTTACTCAATATGACAGTAATGTTCTTGGAATCCTGAGATAATGCGAAAAAAGCAATAAAAATGTATTCAAACATATATCCTAAACAACACATGCAAAATGGCTAATAAAGCCTAGAGACATGTATCTTTGTTAGTTTTACTAGAAAGACGATCTTTTGTAAGGTTTGCAAAGACACAAGTTAGTTTTTTTAATTCAATACGACAGTATAACTGTCATACAGAATATGAAAGTTATTTGAACATAACTCCAAAACCAACTATGCTATCCGTCTAAAAAGGCCTGTAATACATGTGAGTTTTACTAGAAACAGTTTTTTTGTAAGGTTTGCAAATACAAAAATTAGGTTTTACTCACTATGACAGTATACTGTCACATTTAATATGACAGTTTTTAAACATAACTCCTAAACAACACATGCGAAATTGCTAATAATGACTGGAGAAATGTATCTTTGTTAGTTTTACTAGAATAATGATATTTTGTAGAGTTTGCAAAGACAGAAGTTGGTCTTTTTACTCAATATGACTACATATGAAAGTTATATAAACATTACTCCAAAATTCAAACATGCAATATGTCTAAAAATGCCTGTAATATTGAATCTATGTGACTTTTTCCAGAATCGGGTATTTTGATAAAGTTCACAAATACAAAAATTAGGTGTTACTCATAATGACAAGTTTACTGCCACATTCAATATGACAGTTATTTAAACATAACTCTTAAACCACACGTGTAAAATGGCTAATATTGCCTGGAAAATTTATCTTTGTGAGTTTTACTGAAAAAAATATTTTGTTAGGTTTGTAAAGACACAAGTTAGTTTTTTTTACTCAATATGACAGTATATAACTGTCATACTAAATATGAAAGTTATATAAACATAACTCCAAAAGCAAACATGCATTATGTCTAAAAATGCCTGTAATATTGTATTCATGTGAGTTTAACTAGAATCAGTTGTTTTTGTAAGGTTTGCAAATACAATATATGGGTTTTTCTTAATATGACAGTATACTGTCACACTCAATCTGACAGTTATTTAAACATAACTCCTAAACCACACATGCAAAACGGCTAATAATGCCTGGAGAAATGTATCTTTGTGAGTTTTACTAGAAAAATATATTTTGTAAGGTTTGCAAAGACACAAGTTAGTTGTTTTACTCAATATGACAGTATAACTGTCATACTAAATCCATCCATCCATCCATTTTCTTCCGCTTATCCGAGGTCGGGTTGCAGGGGCAGCAGCCTAAGCAGAGAAGCCCAGACTTCCCTCTCCCCAGCCACTTTGTCCAGCTCTTCTCCGGGGATCCCGAGGCATTCCCAGGCCAGCCGGGAGACATAGTCTTCCAAATGTGTCCTGGGTCTTCCCCGTGGCCTCCTGCCGGTCGGACTTGCCCTAAACACCTCCCGAGGGAGGCGTTCGGGTGGCATCCTGAGCAGATGTCCGAACCACCTCATCTGGCTCCTCTCAATGTGGAGGAGCAGCAGCTTTACTCTGAGTTCCTCCCGGATGACGGAGCTTCTCACCCTATCTCTAGGGAGAGACCCGCCACCCGGCGGAGGAAACTCATTTCGGCCGCTTGTACCCGTGATCTTGTCCTTTCGGTCATAACCCAAAGCTCATGACCATAGGTGAATTGGGAACGTAGATCGACCGGTAAATTGAGAGCTTTGCCTTACGGCTCAGCTCCTTCTTCACCACAACGGATCGATACAGCGTCCTCATTACTGAAGATGCCGCACCGATCCGCCTGTGGATCTCACGATCCACTGTTCCCTCACTCGTGAACAAGACTCCTAGGTTCTTGAACTCTTCCACTTGGGGCAAGATCTCCTCCCCAACCTGTAGATGGCACTCCACCCTTTTACGGGCGAGAACCATGGACTCAGACTTGGAGGGGCTGATTCTCATCCCAGTCGCTTCACACTCTGCTGCGAACCGATCCAATGAGAGCTGAAGATCCTGGCCAGTTGAAGCCATCAGGACCACATTATCTGCAAAAAGCAGAGACCTAATCCTGCAGCCAACAAACCGGATCCCCTCAACACCATGAATGCGCCAAGAAATTCTGTCCATAAAAGTTATGAACAGTATCGGTGACAAAGGGCAGCCTTGGCGGAGTCCAACCATCACTGGAAAGGGGTCCGACTTACTGCCGGCAAAGCGGAAACAAGCTCTGACACTGATCATACAGGGAGCGACCCGCCACAATCAGACAGTCCGATACCCCATACTCTCTGAGCACTCCCCACAGGACTTCCCGGGATAGGGTCGAATGCCTTCTCAGTCCACAAAGCACATGTAGACTGGTTAGGCAAACTCCCATGCACACTCAACGACCCTGTGGAGAATACAGAGCTGGTCTAGAGTTCCACGACCAGGACGAAAACCACACTGTTTGTCCTGGATCCGAGGTTCGACTATCCGGCGTAGCCTCCTCTCCAGTACACATGAAAAGACCTTACCGGGAAGGCTGAGGAGTGTGTTCCACGATAGTTGGAACACACCCTCCGGTTCCCCTTCTTACAGAGAGGAACCACCACCCCGGTCTCCCAATCCAGAGGTACCGCCCCCAATGTCCACGCCATGTTGCAGAGTCTTGTCAACCAAGACAGCCCCACAGCATCCAGAGCCACCGAGGAGCTTTTTAACTACCTCAGCAACCTCAGCCCCAGAAATAGGAGAACCCACCACAGATTCCCTAGGCACTGCTTAATCATAGGAAGACATGTTGGTGGGATTGAGGAGGTCTTCGAAGTATTCCCTCCACCGATCCACAACAGCCGCAGTAGAGGTCAGCAGCACACATTACACGGTGTTGACGGTAAATAGGCTCTTTCTTCAGTTTGACGGCTTCCCTCACTGCTGGTGTCCACCAGCGGGTTCTAAGATTACCGCCACGACATGCACCAAACACCTTGAGGCCACAGCTCCAATCAGCCGCCTCGACAAGAGAGGCACGGAAAATGGTCCAGCACCTCCCTCGTGACATGTTCAAAGTTCTTCCGGAGGTGGGAATTGAAACTCTCTCTGACAGGAGACTCTGCTAGGCGTTCCCAGCAGACCCTCACAATGCATTTGGGCCTGGATCCTCCCCCACCATCGGAGCCAGCTCACCACCAGGTGGTGATCGGTAGAAAGCTCTGCCCCTCTCGTCACCCGAGTGTCCAAAACATGAGGCCGCAAATCCGATGACACAACTACAAAGTAAATCATGGAACTGCGGCCGAGGGTGTCCTGGTGCCAAGTGCACATATGGACACCCTTATGTTTGAACATTGTGTTTGTTATGGACAATCCGTGACGAGTACAAAAGTCCAATAACAAAGCACCACTTGGGTACAGATCCGGGTGGCCATTTTTCCCAATCACGCCTCTCCAGGTTTCACTGTCGTTGCCAACATGAGCGTTGAAGCCCCCCAGCAGAACAAGGGAATCACCCGAGGGAGCACTCTCCAGTACTCCTTCAAGGGAATCCAAAGAAGCGGGTACTCTGAGCTGCTGTTTGGTGCGTAAACACAAACAACAGTCAGGACCCGTCCCCCAACCCGAAGGCGGAGAAAGCTACCATCTCGTCTACTGTGTTAAAGTCCAATGTGCAGGCTTTGAGCCGGGGCCTGTCGCTCTCATTGCTTGCAATGCCAGAGTGGAAGAGAGTACGGCCCCTCTAAGAGAACAGGTTCCAGATCCCTTGCTGTGCGTAGAAGTGAGTCCAACTATATCTACCTGGAACTTCTCCTTCCCTCCCAGCGAGGTGACGTTCCACGTCTCAAGAGCTAGCTTATGTCGCCGATGATTGGACCGCCAAGTGCCCTGCCTTCGGCTGCTGCCCAGCTCACACTGCACCCGACCTCTATGACCCAGCCCATGAGTGGTGAGCCCTTTGGAGGGGGGACCCACATTGCCTCTTCGAGCTGAGCCTGAGTCCCATTGGGACAGGCCCGGCCACCAGGCGCTCGCCATCGTGCCCCATCTCTGGGCCTGGCTCCAGAGGGATGCCCCGATGACCCGCGTCAGGGCGAGGAAAAATCTAGGTCCTCGATTTGTACTTCTCATAAAAGTCTTTGAGCTGCTTTTTGTCTGATCCCTCACCTAGGACCTGTTTGTCTGGGAGACCCTACCAGGGGGCATAGAAGCCCAATACCGATGGATGGACGAGCGTAATATTGTATCTATGTGAGTTTTACTAGAATCAGTTTTTTTGTAAGGTTTGCAAATAGAAAAATTAGGTTTTACTCACTATGACAGTATACTGTCACACTCAATATGACAGTTTTTAAACATAACTCCTAAACAACACATGCGAAATTGCTAATAATGACTGGAGAAATGTATCTTTGTTAGTTTTACTAGAATAATGATATTTTGTACGGTTTGCAAAGACACAAGTTGGTTGTTTTACTCAATATGACTACATATGAAAGTTATATAAACATTACTCCAAAATTCAAACATGCAATATGTCTAAAAATGCCTGTAAAATTGAATCTATGTGAGTTTTACCAGAATCTGGTATTTTGGTAAGGTTTACAAATACAAAAATTAGGTGTTACTCATAATGACAGTTTTACTGCCACATTCAATATGACAGTTATTTAAACATAACTCTTAAACCACACATGGGGCGGCGTGACGAAGTTGGTAGAGTGGCCGTGCCAGCAATCGGAGGGTTGCTGGTTACTGGGGTTCAATCCCCACCTTCTACCATCTTAGTCACGTCCGTTGTGTCCTTGGGCAAGACACTTCACCCTTGCTCCTGATGGCTGCTGGTTAGCGCCTTGCATGGCAGCTCCCGCCGTCAGTGTGTGAATGTGTGTGTGAATGGGTGAATGTGGAAATACTGTCAAAGCGCTTTGAGTACCTTGAAGGTAGAAAAGCGCTATACAAGTATAACCCATTTATCATTTATTATTTTACATGTAAAATGGCTAATATTGCCTGGAAAATTTATCTTTGTGAGTTTTACTGAAAAAAAAATATTTTGTAAGGTTTGTAAAGACACAAGTTAGTTTTTTTTACTCAATATGACAGTATAACTGTCATACTAAAAATGAAAGTTATATAAACATAACTCCAAAAGCAAACATGCATTATGTCTAAAAATGCCTGTAATATTGTATTCATGTGAGTTGAACTAGAATCAGTTGTTTTTGTAAGGTTTGCAAATACAAAATATGGGTTTTTCGCACTATGACAGTATACTGTCAAACTCAATCTGACAGTTATTTAAACATAACTCCTAAACCACACATGAAAATGACTAATAATGCCTGGAGAAATGTATATTTGTGAGTTTTACTAGAAAAAATATATTTTGTAAGGTTTGCAAAGACACAAGTTAGTTGTTTTACTCAATATGACAGTATAACTGTCATACTAAATCCATCCATTTTCTTCCGCTTATCCGAGGTCGGGTTGCAGGGGCAGCAGCCTAAGCAGAGAAGCCCAGACTTCCCTCTCCCCAGCCACGTTGTCCAGCTCTTCTCGGGGGATCCCGAGGCATTCCCAGGCCAGCCGGGAGACATAGTCTTCCAAATGTGTCCTGGGTCTTCCCCGTGGCCTCCTGCCGGTCGGACTTGCCCTAAACACCTCCCGAGGGAGGCGTTCGGGTGGCATCCTGAGCAGATGCCCGAACCACCTCATCTGGCTCCTCTCAATGTGGAGGAGCAGCAGCTTTACTCTGAGTTCCTCCCGGATGACGGAGCTTCTCACCCTATCTCTAGGGAGAGACCCGCCACCCGGCGGAGGAAACTCATTTCGGCCGCTTGTACCCGTGATCTTGTCCTTTCGGTCATAACCCAAAGCTCATGACCATAGGTGAATTGGGAACGTAGATCGACCGGTAAATTGAGAGCTTTGCCTTACGGCTCAGCTCTTTATTCACCACAACGGATCGATACAGCGTCCTCATTACTGAAGATGCCGCACCGATCCGCCTGTGGATCTCACGATCCACTGTTCCCTCACTCGTGAACAAGACTCCTAGGTTCTTGAACTCTTCCACTTGGGGCAAGATCTTCTCCCCAAACTGTAGATGGCACTCCACCCTTTTCCGGGCGAGAACCATGGACTCAGACTTGGAGGTGCTGATTCTCATCCCAGTCGCTTCACACTCTGCTGCGAACCGATCCAATGAGAGCTGAAGATCCTGGCCAGTTGTAGCCATCAGGACCACATTATCTGCAAAAAGCAGAGACCTAATACTGCAGCCACCAAACCGGATCCCATCAACACCATGACTGCGCCTAGAAATTCTGTCCATAAAAGTTATGAACAGAATCGGTGACAAAGGGCAGCCTTGGCGGAGTCCAACCCTCACTGGAAAGGGGTCCGACTTACTGCCGGCAATGCGGACCAAGCTCTGACACTGATCATACAGGGAGCGACCCGCCACAATCAGACAGACCCATACTCTCTGAGCACTCCCCACAGGACTTCCCGGGATACGATCGAATGCCTTCTCAGTCCACAAAGCACATGTAGACTGGTTAGGCAAACTCCCATGCACACTCAAGGACCCTGCCGAGAATATAGAGCTGGTCTAGAGTTCCACGACCAGGACGAAAACCACACTGTTCGTCCTGGATCCGAGGTTCGACTATCCGGCGTAGCCTCCTCTCCAGTACACATGAAAAGACCTTACCGGGAAGGCTGAGGAGTGTGATCCGGTTCCCCTTCTTACAGAGAGTAACCACCACCCCGGTCTCCCAATCCAGAGGTACGGCCCCCAATGTCCACGCCATGTTGCAGAGTCTTGTCAACCAAGACAGCCCCACAGCATCCAGAGCCACCGAGGAGCTTTTTTGAACTACCTCAGCAACTTCAGCCCCAGAAATAGGAGAACCCACCACAGATTCCCCAGGCACTGCTTAATCATAGGAAGACATGTTGGTGGGATTGAGGAGGTCTTCGAAGTATTCCCTCCACCGATCCACAACAGCCGCAGTAGAGGTCAACAGCACACATTACACGGTGTTGACAGTAAATTGCTCTCCCCCAACCCCACCCCCCCAGATAGGCTTTTTCTCATTGCTGGTGTCCACCAGCGGGTTCTAAGATTACCGCCACGACATGCACCAAATACCTTGAGGCCACAGCTCCAATCAGCCGCCTCGACAAGAGAGGCACGGAAAATGGTCCAGCACCTCCCTCGTGACATGTTCAAAGTTCTTCCGGAGGTGCGAATTGAAACTTTCTCTGACAGGAGACTCTGCGAGGCGTTCCCAGCTGACCCTCACAATGCATTTGGGCCTGCCAGGTCTATCCGGCATCCTCCCCCACCATCGGAGCCAGCTCACCACCAGGTGGTGATCGGTAGAAAGCTCTGCCCCTCTCGTCACCCGAGTGTCCAAAACATGAGGCCGCAAATCCGATGACACAACTACAAAGTCAATCATGGAACTGCGGCCGAGGGTGTCCTGGTGCCAAGTTCACATATGGACACCCTTATGTTTGAACATTGTGTTTGTTATGTACAATCCGTGACGAGTACAAAAGTCCAATAACAAAGCACCACTTGGGTTCAGATCCGGGTGGCCATTTTTCCCAATCACGCCTCTCCAGGTTTCACTGTCGTTGCCAACATGAGCGTTGAAGCCCCCCAGCAGAACAAGGGAATCACCCGAGGGAGCACTCTCCAGTACTCCCTCAAGGCAATCCAAAGAAGTGGGTACTCTGAGCTGCTGTTTGGTGCGTAAACACAAACAACAGTCAGGACCCGTCCCCCAACCCGAAGGCGGAGGAAGCTACCATCTTGTCTACTGTGTTAAAGTCCAACGTTGCAGGCTTTGAGCCGTTGGCAACAATAATTGCCTCCCCAGCCTGTCGCCTCTCATTGCTTGCAATGCCAGAGTGGAAGAGAGTCCGGCCCCTCTAGAGAGAACATGTTCCAGAGCCCTTGCTGTGCATAGAAGTGAGTCCAACAATATCTAGCCGGAACTTCTCCTTCCTTTCCAGCGAGGTGACGTTCCACGTCTCAAGAGCTAGCTTATGTCGCCGATGATTGGACCGCCAAGTGCCCTGCCTTCGGCTGCTGCCCAGCTCACACTGCACCCGATCTCTATGACCCAGCCCATGAGTGGTGAGCCCATTGGAGGGGGGACCCACATTGCCTCTTCGAGCTGAGCCTGAGTCCCATGGGGACAGGCCCGGCCACCAGGCGCTTGCCATCGTGCCCCACCTCTGGGCCTGGCTCCAGAGTGGAGCCCCGGTGACCCGCGTCAGGGCGAGGAAAAATCTAGGTCCTCGATTAGTACTTCTCATAAAGGTCTTTGAGCCGCTTATTGTCTGATCCCTCACCTAGGACCTGTTTGTCTGGGAGACCCTACCAGGGGGCATAGAAGCCCAAGTACCGATGGATGGACGAGCGATAACCTGCTGCCACCTGTCCGCCGCAGCTAAAACCATCCTACTGGTGTGTTTTTGATAACAAGGTAATTTCCGTGCAATCAGAGTCACTTGTACCTTGATGTGTCATTTTCTGTTTGAATTGCTTTATATATATATTTATAAAGTCCGAAATTAAATAGCGTCACAGTCAGCATCACAGACACTATCGTTGACCACATGTACCGCCGCATGCTAGCTAGCTAAGTTTTCTTCATTTTTGTCATAGTCATCTCAAAAAGATGATAACTTGCAACATATGTGCTACGACTTGCAGCAATGTATTTGCGTATGTTAGACACATGCGAAGTCTCAGTTGAATGCCTAATGCATCGTTTAAGTGTGCTTTCCCTGAATGCACAAGAGTTTTTTTCAACTTCTCAGCCTTCAAAACTCACAGCCGTCACCATAAATATGGCAAGAGTAGGACTGATCTGTATAGCGCAGAAGGTTTACCTTGTAATATTGTCTCATGTAGAGCGAAGTGCGATGATATACGGGGCCTTCTCCTGCATTTGAAAAGTCATATTACCGAAGGTAGGACAGTTACGTGCCCCTTCAGTCAATGTGAAAAAAGACTAGGGTCTGGAAGGAAAAAGCACAAGATTGTCAACAAGCTGTCCCACCACTCTGGTCGCTTTGGTGTAGAACACATTAAAGCCTTCTACAGAAAGCTAGGAGTATCCAACAATGATTTCAAATTAGAAATTGTCACAGCTGATGAGGTGCTTAAAAAATTGAGCGCGCTCCACCCAAACAAGGCCACCGACCTTGATAATATTCCCTTCAGATTCCTCAGGGACTCTTCCTCCATCATCACGCACATAATAAACCTTTCAATTTCACACGGCCAAGTACGAAAATATTTTAAGACAACAAGAGTAACTCCCCTCTTTGAAAAAGGAAGCAAATTGGAACCTGGCAACTACCGACCTGTTTTTATTCTCAGTTCCATTTCGAAAGTAATGGAAACAATCGTTTATGAACAGGTTGATAGTTGCCTTGCCACTAATAAACTCATATACAAATTCCAATCCGGCTTCAGAACTAACCACTCCACTGACACATGCCTTCTCTATCTGACCGACCACATCAAACATGAGGTGGACGCGGGCAAACACTGCGGCATGGTCATGCTGGACCTTCAGAAGGCCTTTGACAGCGTTTACCAGGCTATACTGTTGGATAAGCTCAGAGCAATCGGATTTAACAAAACCTCATTGACCTGGATGCAATCTTACTTGAGGGGAGAGAACAGGTGGTAGAGGTGAACGGCACCATGCCCCCCCCCCCCTCTCTCAGTGAGGTGTGGAGTCCCCCAAGGCAGAATATTGGGGCCTTCACTGTTCCTAATATACATAAACAACTTGTCATCGGCATGCAACTGTGAATTGTTCTTGTTTGCGGATGACTCGGCCTTGCTGGTATCAGACAAGGGACAAGTCACAGGTGGAGAAAATCCTCAGTGCTGAACTCTGCAGAACTTGCACCTGGCTCGCTGACAACAAGCTATCCATACACTTGGGTAAAACGGAATCCATCCTGTTTGGGTCCCACATCAACCATAAGAAAGTCAATGACTTCACTATAAAAGTGGGTGTCATTGTTATCACCAGGAAGGTTGAGGTCACCTACCTAGGTTCCATTCTAGAGGCTAATCTTTCCTGCGATAAAATGGCAACCAAGCTAATCAAAAAGGTCAACCAATGAACGAGATTTCTCTGTAGAATCTCCTCTCTGGTCAACAAAAGCACCATGAGGATTCTGGCGGGAACTCTCGTTCAACCCTTTTTCGATAACGCATGCACCTCCTGGTACCCTAGCACCCCCAAAACCCTCAATTCTAAACTCCAAACATCCCAGAACAAGCAAGTCAGATTACTTCTAGACCTCCACCCCAGATCCCACCTCAGCCCACTTCTCAAAAGTGGGCTGGCTCAGGGTGGAGGACAGAGTAAAACAACTTGCACTGAGCCTAGTCTATAAAATCCGCTACACTTCCCTGATACCGAAGTACATGTCAAACTACTTCCTTAACGTTAATGACCGCCATAACCGCAACACCAGGGGGAGCTCCACTAACCACATTAAACCCAGATTCCGATCTAATAAAGGTCTTAACTCATTCTCTTTCTATGCCACATCAATGTGGAATGCGCTCCCAACAGGTATAAAAGAAAGGGCATCTCTATCCTCCTTCAAAACCGCAATAAAAGTACACCTCCAGGCAGCTACAACCCTAAACTAACACCCTCCCGGATTGTTAATAATCAAATGTAAACAATCAAATGCAGATACTTTTGCTTATGCCTTCTGAGCTCTCTCTCTCTCTCTCTCTCTCTATGTCCACTACTTGCTGTACATATCCTACCAAGTCAGACCTACAATGTTCCAATATCCATTTCTCTGTTCTCAATTGTTGATGACTGATGATAACAACCAAACTTAACACCCCCCTCCCCCTCCACACCCCGGATTGTAAATAATGTAAATAATTCAATGTGATTATCTTGTGTGATGACTGTATTATGATAATAGTATATATATGGTAGTGTATATCTGTATCATGAATCAATTTAAGTGGATCCCGACTTCAACAAGTTGAAAAACTTATTTGGGTGTTACCATTTAGTGGTCAATTGTACGGAATATGTACTTCACTGTGCAACCTACTAATAAAAGTCGCAATCAATCAATCAATCAAAGTCCGGCCTTCATGCCAAGAGCCTAAATCTCTAATGTGAGTGACTTCATTAGATACTTTGCTCGCCGGGAAATAGTAGCAACAGGACTACTGCAATTTAACGACAAGCCTCAAAATTTCAGAGCTTGGAAACGCTCCTTTAAAAATGCAATAAATGGTTTAGATTTAACAACAAGTGAGGAGATGGACTTGATGTTAAAGTGGCTTGGCAAAGAATCCTCTGAACACGTAGAACAAATTAGAGCCATACACATTAACAACCCAACCAAAGGTCTCAATATGATGTGGGACAGGCTTGAGCAATGTTATGGCTCAGTTGAAGGGATTGAGGATACACTCTTCAAAAGAATTGATATGTTCCCCAAAATCACATCCAAAGACTACACAAAACTAAGGAAGTTAGTGACCTGCTCATGGAAATGCAGAGTGCTAAAGCTGAATTGAGACCTTCCTGGTCTTGCGTTTTTGGATACCGCAAGAGGACTAAATCCAATTGTGCAGAAACTTCCCTTCAATTTGCAAGAAAGGTGGATCACAGTAGGAGCTAAATACAAATGCACACAACGTGTCCCCTTCCCACCATTCCAAGAAGCTAACTCAAGAAATGACCCAAGCTTTAACTTTACATCGTTCCCTGACGTACCCAAACTCGACAAACTGCCATGGAGAGCATATAAACAAAAATAAATGTCAATGCACAAAACTGATGTTGTCTCCAGTTACAATTTAGATACACAAAGAACGGCAAACAAAGCTGTTAACAGCGACAAGCTTTGCCCAATTCACATGAAACCTCATCCCCTCTCGAAGTGCAGATCATTTCGAATGAAAACACTCGATGATCGAAAAGCATTCTTAAAAGAGGACCACATTTGCTTCAAATGCTGTTCTTCATCTACACACAATGCAAAAAACTGTATGGTCAAGATACAGTGCTCTGAGTGTCTTGATGAAAAACACTGCACTGCTCTTCACCCAGGACCAGCACCCTGGTTTAAAGAAACTGAACCTGCAGCAGAGTATGGCGGGGAGAGTGACTCCGCTAAGTCGGAGGAGATCACGTCCAAGTGCACACAGGTTTGTGGCGTGAACGAAGCAGGCAGATCCTGCTCTAAAATTAGTCTTGTTAAAGTGTACCCAGCAGGCCATCCTGAACAAGCAGTAAGGCTCTATGCCATCCATGATGAACAAAGTAACAGGTCGTTAGTATGTCCTGAGTTTTTTGAATTGTTCAATGACCGTGGCCCTAGTTCCCCTTACTCACTAAGGACATGTGCTGGTACTAAAAAAGCAATGGACAGGAGAGCTACAGGATATGTAGTGGCAGCCTTGGATGGTTCAGTCCACATCCCATTGCCTAGCCTCATTGAATGTATAAATATCCCAAACGATAGAGATGAAATTCCCATACCCAGTGCAGCTATGCAACACAGTCACCTAAAGTCAGTAGCTCACCTTATCCCTGACCTGGACTGGATGTTATTAGAGTTCACAAAGTCCATAAACAGATAAGTGGCCTTAACAACGCACCCTATGCACGAAAATTGGACCTCGGGTGGATCATAGTAGGAAACGTGTGTTTAGGTGATGTCCACAAAACTCTCGCTGTGAAGACGCTTTTTCACAAATACAACTGAGAAGGGGCGTCCTACAATGTTTGAGCCATGTCCCAATGTATTTAATGTAATAGCGAGACATTGTGAGCTACAAGTTCCATTCAGCTTCAGCACTCAACTTGTGGATAGCGCTTGTGAACCTGATCATTTAGGATGTAATGTGTTCAAACAAACCAGGCATGACAATTACATCGCACCCTCCATTCAGGACAAAGCCTTCTTGAAAATAATGGAAGAAGGATACAGACAAGAGCTGGAAAGTTCCATTACAATTCAAGTCGCCACGTCAAAAACTCCTTAACAACAGAATTTCACCATTTAATTACAGTAACCGAATGGCAGCTAATGGTTCCAGTATAAAACTGTTTTTTTAAAAACTGCTATGCAGTATGAATACATTTGCATAGCCGTTTTTAAAAACAGTTGTATACTGGAACCATTAGCTGCCAGTAGGTTACTGTAATTAAATGGTGAAATTTCTTACAATGTGAGATAATGTGAAAAAAGCAATAAAAAATGATTCAAACAACTCCTAAACCAAACATGCAAAATGTCTAAAAATGCCAGTAATATTGAACATATGTGAGTTTCACTAGAATCAGTTGTTTTTGTAAGGTTTGCAAATACAAATATTAGATTTTAAACATAATGACAGTATAACTGCCACGCTCAATATGAAACCACACATGAAAATTGTCTAATAATTAATTAAGAAATGTATCTTTGTGAGTTTTACTAGAAACATTTTCTTTTGTAAGGGTTGCAAACACAAAAGTTATTTTTTTTTACTCAATATGACAGTAAAACTGCCACGCTCAATATGTCAATTATTTAAACATAACTGCTAAACTACACATGAAAAATGGCTAATAATGCCTCAAATAATGCATTCTTGTGAGTTTTGCTCGAAACATATGCTTTTTTAAGGCTTGCAAACACAAAAAGTAGTTTTTTACTCAATATGACAATAATGTTCTTAGATTACCTGAGAAAATGCGAAAAAAGCAATAAAAATGTATTCCATCATTCCTAAACCAAACATGCAAAATGTCTACAAAAAAAATTAAGAAATGTGTCTTTGAGAGTTTTACTAGAAACAATTTATTTTGTAAGGTTTGCAAACACACAAGTTATTTTTTTTACTCAATATGACAGTGTAACTGCCACGCTCACTCAATATGTCAGTTATTTAAACATAACTCCTAAACTACACATTAAAAATGGCTAATAATGCCTCAAATAATGCATTCTTGTGAGTTTTAATCGAAACATATGCTTTTTTAAGGCTTGCAAACACAAAAAGTATTTTTTTACTCAATATGACAATAATGTTCTTAGAATCCTGAGATAATGCGAAAAAAGCAATAAAAATGTATTCAATCATAATTCCTAAACCAAACATGCAACTTGTCTAAAAATGCCTGTAATATTGAATCCATGTGAGTTTTACTAGAATCAGATAATTTTTTGTAAGGTTTGCAAATACAAAAATTAGGTTTTACTCACTATGACAGTATACTGTCACACGCAATATGAGAGTAATTAAACATAACTAATAAACCACCCATGCAAAATGGCTAAAAATGTCTGAAATTATGCATCATTGGGAGTTTTACTCCAAACATATGCTTTTTTACGGCCTGCACACACAAAAAGTAATTTTTTACTCAATATGACTGTAATTTTCTTAGAATCCTGAGATAATGCAAAAAAAGCAATACAAATTTATTCAAACATAACTCCTAAACTACACATTAAAAATGGCTAATAATGTCTCAAATGATGCATTCTTGTGAGTTTTGCTCGATACATATGCTTTTTTGAGGCTTGCAAACACAAAAAGTAGTTTTTTACTCAATATGACAATTATGTTCTTAGAATCCTGAGATAATGCGAAAAAAGTAATAAAAATGTATTCAATCATAATTCCTAAACCAAACATGTAAATTGTCTAAAAATGCCTGTAATATTGAATCCTTGTGAGTTTTACTAGAATCACTTGTTTTTGTAAGGTTTGCAAATACAAAAATTAGGTTTTACTCACTATGACAGTATACTGTCACACTCAATATGACAGTTATTAAACATAACTAGTAAACCGCCCATGCAAAATGGCTATAAATGTCTGAAATAATGCATCATTGGGAGTTTTACTCCAAACACATGCTTTTTTAAGGCCTGCAAACACAAAAAGTAGTTTTTTACTCAATATGACTGTAATTTTCTTAGAATCCTGAGATAATGCGAAAAAAGCAATACAAATGTATTCAAGCATAACTCCTAAACAACAGATCCAAAAGGGCTAATAATACCTGGAGATATGTATCTTTGTCAGTTTTACTAGAAAAATAATGTTTTGTAAGGATTGCAAAGACACAAGTTAGTTTTTTTAATTCAATATGACAGTATAACTGTCATACTAAATATGAAAGTTATATAAAAATGACTCCAAAACCAAACATGCATTATGTCTAAAAATGCCTGTAATATGGAATATATGTGAGTTTTACCAGAATCGGGTATTTTGGTAAGGTTTACAAATAAAAAATTATGTTTTACTCATAATGACAGTATAACTGCCACAAACAATATGACAGTTTTTTCAAACATAACTCCTTAACCACAAATGCAAAATGGCTAATATTGCCTGGAGAAATGTAACTTTGTGAGTTTTACTGGAAAAAACATATTTTGTAAGGTTTGCAAAAACAGAAAGTAGTTTTTTACTCAATATGACAATTATGTTCTTAGAATCCTGAGATAATGCGAAAAAAGCAATAAAAATGTATTCCATCATAATTCCTAAACCAAACATGCAAGATGTCTAAAAATGAATTAAGAAATGTATCTTCGTGAGTTTTACTAGAAACATTTTCTTTTGTAAGGTTTGCAAACACACAAGTTAATTCTTTTTACTAATATGACAGTTTAACTGCCACGCTATATGTAAGTTATTTAAACATAACTCCTAAACTACACATGAAAAATGGCTAATAATGCCTCAAATAATGCATTCTTGTGAGTTTTGCTCGAAACATATGCTTTTTTAAGGCTTGCAAACACAAAAAGTAGTTTTTTTACTCAATATGACAATAATGTTCTTAGAATCCTGAGATAATGCGAAAAAAGCAATACAAATGTATTCAATCATAATTCCTAAACCAAACATGCAACTTGTCTAAAAATGCCTGTAATATTGAATCCATGTGAGTTTTACTAGAATAAGTTGTTTTTGTAATGTTTACAAATACAAAACTTGGGTTTTACTCACTATGACAGTATACTGTCACACTCAATATGAAAGTTATTAAACATAACTAGTAAACCACACATGCAAAATGGCTAATAATGCCTGAAATAATGCATCATTGGGAGTTTTACTCTAAACATATGCTTTTTTAAGGCTTGCAAAAACAAAAAGTAGTTTTTTACTCAATATGATAGTAATGTTCTTGGAATCCTGAGATAATGTGAAAAAAGCAATAAAAATGTATTCAAACATATATCCTAAACAACACATGCAAAATGGCTATTAAAGCCTAGAGACATGTATCTTTGTTAGTTTTACTAGAAAAATTATCTTTTGTAAGGTTTGCAAGGACACAAATTAGTTTTTTTAATTCAATACGACAGTATAACTGTCATACAGAATATGAAAGTTATTTGAACATAACTCCAAAACCAACTATGCTATCCTTCTAAAAAGGCCTGTAATACATGTGAGTTTTACTAGAAACAGTTTTTTTGTAAGGTTTGCAAATACAAAAATTAGGTTTTACTCACTATGACAGTATACTGTCACATTTAATATGACAGTTTTTAAACATAACTCCTAAACAACACATGCAAAATTGCTAATAATGACTGGAGAAATGTATCTTTGTTAGTTTTACTAGAATAATGATCTTTTGTAGAGTTTGCAAAGACAGAAGTTGGTTGTTTTACTCAATATGACTACATATGAAAGTTATATAAACATTACTCCAAAATTCAAACATGCAATATGTCTAAAAATGCCTGTAATATTGAATCTATGTGACTTTTTCCAGAATCAGGTATTTTGGTAAAGTTCACAAATACAAAAATTAGGTGTTACTCATAATGACAATTTTACTGCCACATTCAATATGACAGTTATTTAAACATAACTCTTAAACCACACGTGTAAAATGGCTAATATTGCCTGGAAAATTTATCTTTGTGAGTTTTACTGAAAAAAATATTTTGTTAGGTTTGTAAAGACACAAGTTAGTTTTTTTTACTCAATATGACAGTATAACTGTCATACTAAATATGAAAGTTATATAAACATAACTCCAAAAGCAAACATGCATTATGTCTAAAAATGCCTGTAATATTGTATTCATGTGAGTTTAACTAGAATCAGTTGTTTTTGTAAGGTTTGCAAATACAATATATGGGTTTTTCTTAATATGACAGTATACTGTCACACTCAATCTGACAGTTATTTAAACATAACTCCTAAACCACACATACAAAACGGCTAATAATGCCTGGAGAAATGTATCTTTGTGAGTTTTACTAGGAAAATATATTTTGTAAGGTTTGCAAAGACACAAGTTAGTTGTTTCACTCAATATGACGGTATCATACTAAATCCAATTTGCTTCCGTTTATCCGAGGTCGGGTTGCGGGGGCAGCAGCATAGGCAGAGAAGCCCAGACTTCCCTCTCCCCAGCCAATTTGTCCAGCTCTTCTCGGGGGATCCCGAGGCATTCCCAGGCCAGCCGGGAGACATAGTCTTCCAAATGTGTCCTGGGTCTTCCCCGTGGCCTCCTGCCGGTCGGACTTGCCCTAAACACCTCCCGAGGGAGGCATTCGGGTGGCATCCTGAGCAGATGCCCGAACCACCTCATCTGGCTCCTCTCAATGTGGAGGAGCAGCAGATTTACTCTGAGTTCCTCCCGGATGACAGAGCTTCTCACCCTATCTCTAGGCAGAGACCCGCCACCCGGCGGAGGAAACTCATTTCGGCCGCTTGTACCCGTGATCTTGTCCTTTCGGTCATAACCCAAAGCTCATGACCATAGGTGAATTGGGAACGTAGATCGACCGGTAAATTGAGAGCTTTGCCTTACGGCTCAGCTCCTTCTTCACCACAACGGATCGATACAGCGTCCTCATTACTGAAGATGCCGCACCGATCCGCCTGTGGATCTCACGATCCACTGTTCCCTCACTCGTGAACAAGACTCCTAGGTTCTTGAACTCTTCCACTTGGGGCAAGATCTCCTCCCCAACCTGTAGATGGCACTCCACCCTTTTCCGGGCGAGAACCATGGACTCAGACTTGGAGGTGCTGATTCTCATCCCAGTCGCTTCACACTCTGCTGCGAACCGATCCAATGAGAGCTGAAGATCCTGGCCAGTTGAAGCCATCAGGACCACATTATCTGCAAAAAGCAGAGACCTAATCCTGCAGCCAACAAACCGGATCCCCTCAACACCATGACTGCGCCTACAAATTCTGTCCATAAAAGTTATGAACAGTATCGGTGACAAAGGGCAGCCTTGGCGTAGTCCAACCCTCACTGGAAAGGGGTCCGACTTACTGCCGGCAAAGCGGACCAAGCTCTGACACTGATCATACAGGGAGCGACCCGCCACAATCAGACAGTCCGATACCCCATACTCTCTGAGCACTCCCCACAGGACTTCCCGGGATAGGGTCGAATGCCTTCTCAGTCCACAAAGCACATGTAGACTGGTTAGGCAAACTCCCATGCACACTCAACGACCCTGCCGAGAATACAGAGCTGGTCTAGAGTTCCACGACCAGGATTAAAACCATACTGTTTGTCCTGGATCCGAGGTTCGACTATCCGGCGTAGCCTCCTCTCCAGTACACATGAAAAGACCTTACCGGGAAGGCTGAGGAGTGTGTTCCACGATAGTTGGAACACACCCTCCGGTTCCCCTTCTTACAGAGAGGAACCACCACCCCGGTCTCCCAATCCAGAGGTACCGCCCCCAATGTCCACGCCATGTTGCAGAGTCTTGTCAACCAAGACAGCCCCACAGCATCCAGAGCCACCGAAGAGCTTTTTAACTACCTCAGCAACTTCAGCCCCAGAAATAGGAGAACCCACCACAGATTCCCTAGGCACTGCTTAATCATAGGAAGACATGTTGGTGGGATTGAGGAGGTCTTCGAAGTATTCCCTCCACCGATCCACAACAGCCGCAGTAGAGGTCAGCAGCACACATTACACGGTGTTGACAGTAAATAGGCTCTTTCTTCAGTTTGACGGCTTCCCTCACTGCTGGTGTCCACGACATGCACCAAACACCTTGAGGCCACAGCTCCAATCATCCGCCTCGACAAGAGAGGCACGGAAAATGGTCCAGCACCTCCCTCGTGACATGTTCAAAGTTCTTCCGGAGGTGGGAATTGAAACTCTCTCTGACAGGAGACTCTGCTAGGCGTTCCCAGCAGATCCTCACAATGCATTTGGGCCTGCCAGGTCTGTCCGGCATCCACCCCCACCATCGGAGCCAGCTCACTACCAGGTGGTGATCGGTAGAAAGCTCTGCCCCTCTCGTCACCCGAGTGTCCAAAACATGAGGCCGCAAATCCGATGACACAACTACAAAGTCAATCATGGAACTGCGGCCGAGGGTGTCCTGGTGCCAAGTGCACATATGGACACCCTTATGTTTGAACATTGTGTTTGTTATGGACAATCCGTGACGAGTACAAAAGTCCAATAACAAAGCACCACTTGGGTACAGATCCGGGTGGCCATTTTTCCCAATCACGCCTCTCCAGGTTTCACTGTCGTTGCCAACATGAGCGTTGAAGCCCCCCAGCAGAACAAGGGAATCACCCGAGGGAGCACTCTCCAGTACTCCCTCAAGGGAATCCAAAGAAGCGGGTACTCTGAGCTGCTGTTTGGTGCGTAAACACAAACAACAGTCAGGACCCGTCCCCCAACCCGAAGGCGGAGAAAGCTACCATCTCGTCTACTGTGTTAAAGTCCAATGTGCAGGCTTTGAGCCGGGGCCTGTCGCTCTCATTGCTTGCAATGCCAGAGTGGAAGAGAGTACGGCCCCTCTAAGAGAACAGGTTCCAGATCCCTTGCTGTGCGTAGAAGTGAGTCCAACTATATCTACCTGGAACTTCTCCTTCCCTCCCAGCGAGGTGACGTTCCACGTCTCAAGAGCTAGCTTATGTCGCCGATGATTGGACCGCCAAGTGCCCTGCCTTCGGCTGCTGCCCAGCTCACACTGCACCCGACCTCTATGACCCAGCCCATGAGTGGTGAGCCCTTTGGAGGGGGGACCCACATTGCCTCTTCGAGCTGAGCCTGAGTCCCATTGGGACAGGCCCGGCCACCAGGCGCTCGCCATCGTGCCCCATCTCTGGGCCTGGCTCCAGAGGGGAGCCCCGATGACCCGCGTCAGGGCGAGGAAAAATCTAGGTCCTCGATTTGTACTTCTCATAAAAGTCTTTGAGCTGCTTTTTGTCTGATCCCTCACCTAGGACCTGTTTGTCTGGGAGACCCTACCAGGGGGCATAGAAGCCCAATACCGATGGATGGACGTGCGTAATATTGTATCTATGTGAGTTTTACTAGAATCAGTTTTTTTGTAAGGTTTGCAAATAGAAAAATTAGGTTTTACTCACTATGACAGTATACTGTCACACTCAATATGACAGTTTTTAAACATAACTCCTAAACAACACATGCGAAATTGCTAATAATGACTGGAGAAATGTATCTTTGTTAGTTTTACTAGAATAATGATATTTTGTACGGTTTGCAAAGACACAAGTTGGTTGTTTTACTCAATATGACTACATATGAAAGTTATATAAACATTACTCCAAAATTCAAACATGCAATATGTCTAAAAATGCCTGTAAAATTGAATCTATGTGAGTTTTACCAGAATCTGGTATTTTGGTAAGGTTTACAAATACAAAAATTAGGTGTTACTCATAATGACAGTTTTACTGCCACATTCAATATGACAGTTATTTAAACATAACTCTTAAACCACACATGGGGCGGCGTGACGAAGTTGGTAGAGTGGCCGTGCCAGCAATCGGAGGGTTGCTGGTTACTGGGGTTCAATCCCCACCTTCTACCATCTTAGTCACGTCCGTTGTGTCCTTGGGCAAGACACTTCACCCTTGCTCCTGATGGCTGCTGGTTAGCGCCTTGCATGGCAGCTCCCGCCGTCAGTGTGTGAATGTGTGTGTGAATGGGTGAATGTGGAAATACTGTCAAAGCGCTTTGAGTACCTTGAAGGTAGAAAAGCGCTATACAAGTATAACCCATTTATCATTTATTATTTTACATGTAAAATGGCTAATATTGCCTGGAAAATTTATCTTTGTGAGTTTTACTGAAAAAAAAATATTTTGTAAGGTTTGTAAAGACACAAGTTAGTTTTTTTTACTCAATATGACAGTATAACTGTCATACTAAAAATGAAAGTTATATAAACATAACTCCAAAAGCAAACATGCATTATGTCTAAAAATGCCTGTAATATTGTATTCATGTGAGTTGAACTAGAATCAGTTGTTTTTGTAAGGTTTGCAAATACAAAATATGGGTTTTTCGCACTATGACAGTATACTGTCAAACTCAATCTGACAGTTATTTAAACATAACTCCTAAACCACACATGAAAATGACTAATAATGCCTGGAGAAATGTATATTTGTGAGTTTTACTAGAAAAAATATATTTTGTAAGGTTTGCAAAGACACAAGTTAGTTGTTTTACTCAATATGACAGTATAACTGTCATACTAAATCCATCCATTTTCTTCCGCTTATCCGAGGTCGGGTTGCAGGGGCAGCAGCCTAAGCAGAGAAGCCCAGACTTCCCTCTCCCCAGCCACGTTGTCCAGCTCTTCTCGGGGGATCCCGAGGCATTCCCAGGCCAGCCGGGAGACATAGTCTTCCAAATGTGTCCTGGGTCTTCCCCGTGGCCTCCTGCCGGTCGGACTTGCCCTAAACACCTCCCGAGGGAGGCGTTCGGGTGGCATCCTGAGCAGATGCCCGAACCACCTCATCTGGCTCCTCTCAATGTGGAGGAGCAGCAGCTTTACTCTGAGTTCCTCCCGGATGACGGAGCTTCTCACCCTATCTCTAGGGAGAGACCCGCCACCCGGCGGAGGAAACTCATTTCGGCCGCTTGTACCCGTGATCTTGTCCTTTCGGTCATAACCCAAAGCTCATGACCATAGGTGAATTGGGAACGTAGATCGACCGGTAAATTGAGAGCTTTGCCTTACGGCTCAGCTCTTTATTCACCACAACGGATCGATACAGCGTCCTCATTACTGAAGATGCCGCACCGATCCGCCTGTGGATCTCACGATCCACTGTTCCCTCACTCGTGAACAAGACTCCTAGGTTCTTGAACTCTTCCACTTGGGGCAAGATCTTCTCCCCAAACTGTAGATGGCACTCCACCCTTTTCCGGGCGAGAACCATGGACTCAGACTTGGAGGTGCTGATTCTCATCCCAGTCGCTTCACACTCTGCTGCGAACCGATCCAATGAGAGCTGAAGATCCTGGCCAGTTGTAGCCATCAGGACCACATTATCTGCAAAAAGCAGAGACCTAATACTGCAGCCACCAAACCGGATCCCATCAACACCATGACTGCGCCTAGAAATTCTGTCCATAAAAGTTATGAACAGAATCGGTGACAAAGGGCAGCCTTGGCGGAGTCCAACCCTCACTGGAAAGGGGTCCGACTTACTGCCGGCAATGCGGACCAAGCTCTGACACTGATCATACAGGGAGCGACCCGCCACAATCAGACAGACCCATACTCTCTGAGCACTCCCCACAGGACTTCCCGGGATACGATCGAATGCCTTCTCAGTCCACAAAGCACATGTAGACTGGTTAGGCAAACTCCCATGCACACTCAAGGACCCTGCCGAGAATATAGAGCTGGTCTAGAGTTCCACGACCAGGACGAAAACCACACTGTTCGTCCTGGATCCGAGGTTCGACTATCCGGCGTAGCCTCCTCTCCAGTACACATGAAAAGACCTTACCGGGAAGGCTGAGGAGTGTGATCCGGTTCCCCTTCTTACAGAGAGTAACCACCACCCCGGTCTCCCAATCCAGAGGTACGGCCCCCAATGTCCACGCCATGTTGCAGAGTCTTGTCAACCAAGACAGCCCCACAGCATCCAGAGCCACCGAGGAGCTTTTTTGAACTACCTCAGCAACTTCAGCCCCAGAAATAGGAGAACCCACCACAGATTCCCCAGGCACTGCTTAATCATAGGAAGACATGTTGGTGGGATTGAGGAGGTCTTCGAAGTATTCCCTCCACCGATCCACAACAGCCGCAGTAGAGGTCAACAGCACACATTACACGGTGTTGACAGTAAATTGCTCTCCCCCAACCCCACCCCCCCAGATAGGCTCTTTCTCATTGCTGGTGTCCACCAGCGGGTTCTAAGATTACCGCCACGACATGCACCAAATACCTTGAGGCCACAGCTCCAATCAGCCGCCTCGACAAGAGAGGCACGGAAAATGGTCCAGCACCTCCCTCGTGACATGTTCAAAGTTCTTCCGGAGGTGGGAATTGAAACTTTCTCTGACAGGAGACTCTGCGAGGCGTTCCCAGCTGACCCTCACAATGCATTTGGGCCTGCCAGGTCTATCCGGCATCCTCCCCCACCATCGGAGCCAGCTCACCACCAGGTGGTGATCGGTAGAAAGCTCTGCCCCTCTCGTCACCCGAGTGTCCAAAACATGAGGCCGCAAATCCGATGACACAACTACAAAGTCAATCATGGAACTGCGGCCGAGGGTGTCCTGGTGCCAAGTTCACATATGGACACCCTTATGTTTGAACATTGTGTTTGTTATGTACAATCCGTGACGAGTACAAAAGTCCAATAACAAAGCACCACTTGGGTTCAGATCCGGGTGGCCATTTTTCCCAATCACGCCTCTCCAGGTTTCACTGTCGTTGCCAACATGAGCGTTGAAGCCCCCCAGCAGAACAAGGGAATCACCCGAGGGAGCACTCTCCAGTACTCCCTCAAGGCAATCCAAAGAAGTGGGTACTCTGAGCTGCTGTTTGGTGCGTAAACACAAACAACAGTCAGGACCCGTCCCCCAACCCGAAGGCGGAGGAAGCTACCATCTCGTCTACTGTGTTAAAGTCCAACGTGCAGGCTTTGAGCCGTTGGCAACAATAATTGCCTCCCCAGCCTGTCGCCTCTCATTGCTTGCAATGCCAGAGTGGAAGAGAGTCCGGCCCCTCTAGAGAGAACATGTTCCAGAGCCCTTGCTGTGCATAGAAGTGAGTCCAACAATATCTAGCCGGAACTTCTCCTTCCTTTCCAGCGAGGTGACGTTCCACGTCTCAAGAGCTAGCTTATGTCGCCGATGATTGGACCGCCAAGTGCCCTGCCTTCGGCTGCTGCCCAGCTCACACTGCACCCGATCTCTATGACCCAGCCCATGAGTGGTGAGCCCATTGGAGGGGGGACCCACATTGCCTCTTCGAGCTGAGCCTGAGTCCCATGGGGACAGGCCCGGCCACCAGGCGCTTGCCATCGTGCCCCACCTCTGGGCCTGGCTCCAGAGTGGAGCCCCGGTGACCCGCGTCAGGGCGAGGAAAAATCTAGGTCCTCGATTAGTACTTCTCATAAAGGTCTTTGAGCCGCTTTTTGTCTGATCCCTCACCTAGGACCTGTTTGTCTGGGAGACCCTACCAGGGGGCATAGAAGCCCAAGTACCGATGGATGGACGAGCGATAACCTGCTGCCACCTGTCCGCCGCAGCTAAAACCATCCTACTGGTGTGTTTTTGATAACAAGGTAATTTCCGTGCAATCAGAGTCACTTGTACCTTGATGTGTCATTTTCTGTTTGAATTGCTTTATATATATATTTATAAAGTCCGAAATTAAATAGCGTCACAGTCAGCATCACAGACACTATCGTTGACCACATGTACCGCCGCATGCTAGCTAGCTAAGTTTTCTTCATTTTTGTCATAGTCATCTCAAAAAGATGATAACTTGCAACATATGTGCTACGACTTGCAGCAATGTATTTGCGTATGTTAGACACATGCGAAGTCTCAGTTGAATGCCTAATGCATCGTTTAAGTGTGCTTTCCCTGAATGCACAAGAGTTTTTTTCAACTTCTCAGCCTTCAAAACTCACAGCCGTCACCATAAATATGGCAAGAGTAGGACCGATCTGTATAGCGCAGAAGGTTTACCTTGTAATATTGTCTCATGTAGAGCGAAGTGCGATGATATACGGGGCCTTCTCCTGCATTTGAAAAGTCATATTACCGAAGGTAGGACAGTTACGTGCCCCTTCAGTCAATGTGAAAAAAGACTAGGGTCTGGAAGGAAAAAGCACAAGATTGTCAACAAGCTGTCCCACCACTCTGGTCGCTTTGGTGTAGAACACATTAAAGCCTTCTACAGAAAGCTAGGAGTATCCAACAATGATTTCAAATTAGAAATTGTCACAGCTGATGAGGTGCTTAAAAAATTGAGCGCGCTCCACCCAAACAAGGCCACCGACCTTGATAATATTCCCTTCAGATTCCTCAGGGACTCTTCCTCCATCATCACGCACATAATAAACCTTTCAATTTCACACGGCCAAGTACGAAAATATTTTAAGACAACAAGAGTAACTCCCCTCTTTGAAAAAGGAAGCAAATTGGAACCTGGCAACTACCGACCTGTTTTTATTCTCAGTTCCATTTCGAAAGTAATGGAAACAATCGTTTATGAACAGGTTGATAGTTGCCTTGCCACTAATAAACTCATATACAAATTCCAATCCGGCTTCAGAACTAACCACTCCACTGACACATGCCTTCTCTATCTGACCGACCACATCAAACATGAGGTGGACGCGGGCAAACACTGCGGCATGGTCATGCTGGACCTTCAGAAGGCCTTTGACAGCGTTCACCAGGCTATACTGTTGGATAAGCTCAGAGCAATCGGATTTAACAAAACCTCATTGACCTGGATGCAATCTTACTTGAGGGGAGAGAACAGGTGGTAGAGGTGAACGGCACCATGCCCCCCCCCCCTCTCTCAGTGAGGTGTGGAGTCCCCCAAGGCAGAATATTGGGGCCTTCACTGTTCCTAATATACATAAACAACTTGTCATCGGCATGCAACTGTGAATTGTTCTTGTTTGCGGATGACTCGGCCTTGCTGGTATCAGACAAGGGACAAGTCACAGGTGGAGAAAATCCTCAGTGCTGAACTCTGCAGAACTTGCACCTGGCTCGCTGACAACAAGCTATCCATACACTTGGGTAAAACGGAATCCATCCTGTTTGGGTCCCACATCAACCATAAGAAAGTCAATGACTTCACTATAAAAGTGGGTGTCATTGTTATCACCAGGAAGGATGAGGTCACCTACCTAGGTTCCATTCTAGAGGCTAATCTTCCCTGCGATAAAATGGCAACCAAGCTAATCAAAAAGGTCAACCAATGAACGAGATTTCTCTGTAGAATCTCCTCTCTGGTCAACAAAAGCACCATGAGGATTCTGGCGGGAACTCTCGTTCAACCCTTTTTCGATAACGCATGCACCTCCTGGTACCCTAGCACCCCCAAAACCCTCAATTCTAAACTCCAAACATCCCAGAACAAGCAAGTCAGATTACTTCTAGACCTCCACCCCAGATCCCACCTCAGCCCACTTCTCAAAAGTGGGCTGGCTCAGGGTGGAGGACAGAGTAAAACAACTTGCACTGAGCCTAGTCTATAAAATCCGCTACACTTCCCTGATACCGAAGTACATGTCAAACTACTTCCTTAACGTTAATGACCGCCATAACCGCAACACCAGGGGGAGCTCCACTAACCACATTAAACCCAGATTCCGATCTAATAAAGGTCTTAACTCATTCTCTTTCTATGCCACATCAATGTGGAATGCGCTCCCAACAGGTATAAAAGAAAGGGCATCTCTATCCTCCTTCAAAACCGCAATAAAAGTACACCTCCAGGCAGCTACAACCCTAAACTAACACCCTCCCGGATTGTTAATAATCAAATGTAAACAATCAAATGCAGATACTTTTGCTTATGCCTTCTGAGCTCTCTCTCTCTCTCTCTCTCTCTATGTCCACTACTTGCTGTACATATCCTACCAAGTCAGACCTACAATGTTCCAATATCCATTTCTCTGTTCTCAATTGTTGATGACTGATGATAACAACCAAACTTAACACCCCCCTCCCCCTCCACACCCCGGATTGTAAATAATGTAAATAATTCAATGTGATTATCTTGTGTGATGACTGTATTATGATAATAGTATATATATGGTAGTGTATATCTGTATCATGAATCAATTTAAGTGGATCCCGACTTCAACAAGTTGAAAAACTTATTTGGGTGTTACCATTTAGTGGTCAATTGTACGGAATATGTACTTCACTGTGCAACCTACTAATAAAAGTCGCAATCAATCAATCAATCAAAGTCCGGCCTTCATGCCAAGAGCCTAAATCTCTAATGTGAGTGACTTCATTAGATACTTTGCTCGCCGGGAAATAGTAGCAACAGGACTACTGCAATTTAACGACAAGCCTCAAAATTTCAGAGCTTGGAAACGCTCCTTTAAAAATGCAATAAATGGTTTAGATTTAACAACAAGTGAGGAGATGGACTTGATGTTAAAGTGGCTTGGCAAAGAATCCTCTGAACACGTAGAACAAATTAGAGCCATACACATTAACAACCCAACCAAAGGTCTCAATATGATGTGGGACAGGCTTGAGCAATGTTATGGCTCAGTTGAAGGGATTGAGGATACACTCTTCAAAAGAATTGATATGTTCCCCAAAATCACATCCAAAGACTACACAAAACTAAGGAAGTTAGTGACCTGCTCATGGAAATGCAGAGTGCTAAAGCTGAATTGAGACCTTCCTGGTCTTGCGTTTTTGGATACCGCAAGAGGACTAAATCCAATTGTGCAGAAACTTCCCTTCAATTTGCAAGAAAGGTGGATCACAGTAGGAGCTAAATACAAATGCACACAACGTGTCCCCTTCCCACCATTCCAAGAAGCTAACTCAAGAAATGACCCAAGCTTTAACTTTACATCGTTCCCTGACGTACCCAAACTCGACAAACTGCCATGGAGAGCATATAAACAAAAATAAATGTCAATGCACAAAACTGATGTTGTCTCCAGTTACAATTTAGATACACAAAGAACGGCAAACAAAGCTGTTAACAGCGACAAGCTTTGCCCAATTCACATGAAACCTCATCCCCTCTCGAAGTGCAGATCATTTCGAATGAAAACACTCGATGATCGAAAAGCATTCTTAAAAGAGGACCACATTTGCTTCAAATGCTGTTCTTCATCTACACACAATGCAAAAAACTGTATGGTCAAGATACAGTGCTCTGAGTGTCTTGATGAAAAACACTGCACTGCTCTTCACCCAGGACCAGCACCCTGGTTTAAAGAAACTGAACCTGCAGCAGAGTATGGCGGGGAGAGTGACTCCGCTAAGTCGGAGGAGATCACGTCCAAGTGCACACAGGTTTGTGGCGTGAACGAAGCAGGCAGATCCTGCTCTAAAATTAGTCTTGTTAAAGTGTACCCAGCAGGCCATCCTGAACAAGCAGTAAGGCTCTATGCCATCCATGATGAACAAAGTAACAGGTCGTTAGTATGTCCTGAGTTTTTTGAATTGTTCAATGACCGTGGCCCTAGTTCCCCTTACTCACTAAGGACATGTGCTGGTACTAAAAAAGCAATGGACAGGAGAGCTACAGGATATGTAGTGGCAGCCTTGGATGGTTCAGTCCACATCCCATTGCCTAGCCTCATTGAATGTATAAATATCCCAAACGATAGAGATGAAATTCCCATACCCAGTGCAGCTATGCAACACAGTCACCTAAAGTCAGTAGCTCACCTTATCCCTGACCTGGACTGGATGTTATTAGAGTTCACAAAGTCCATAAACAGATAAGTGGCCTTAACAACGCACCCTATGCACGAAAATTGGACCTCGGGTGGATCATAGTAGGAAACGTGTGTTTAGGTGATGTCCACAAAACTCTCGCTGTGAAGACGCTTTTTCACAAATACAACTGAGAAGGGGCGTCCTACAATGTTTGAGCCATGTCCCAATGTATTTAATGTAATAGCGAGACATTGTGAGCTACAAGTTCCATTCAGCTTCAGCACTCAACTTGTGGATAGCGCTTGTGAACCTGATCATTTAGGATGTAATGTGTTCAAACAAACCAGGCATGACAATTACATCGCACCCTCCATTCAGGACAAAGCCTTCTTGAAAATAATGGAAGAAGGATACAGACAAGAGCTGGAAAGTTCCATTACAATTCAAGTCGCCACGTCAAAAACTCCTTAACAACAGAATTTCACCATTTAATTACAGTAACCGAATGGCAGCTAATGGTTCCAGTATAAAACTGTTTTTTTAAAAACTGCTATGCAGTATGAATATATTTGCATAGCCGTTTTTAAAAACAGTTGTATACTGGAACCATTAGCTGCCAGTAGGTTACTGTAATTAAATGGTGAAATTTCTTACAATGTGAGATAATGTGAAAAAAGCAATAAAAAATGATTCAAACAACTCCTAAACCAAACATGCAAAATGTCTAAAAATGCCTGTAATATTGAACATATGTGAGTTTCACTAGAATCAGTTGTTTTTGTAAGGTTTGCAAATACAAATATTAGATTTTAAACATAATGACAGTATAACTGCCACGCTCAATATGAAACCACACATGAAAATTGTCTAATAATTAATTAAGAAATGTATCTTTGTGAGTTTTACTAGAAACATTTTCTTTTGTAAGGGTTGCAAACACAAAAGTTATTTTTTTTTACTCAATATGACAGTAAAACTGCCACGCTCAATATGTCAATTATTTAAACATAACTGCTAAACTACACATGAAAAATGGCTAATAATGCCTCAAATAATGCATTCTTGTGAGTTTTGCTCGAAACATATGCTTTTTTAAGGCTTGCAAACACAAAAAGTAGTTTTTTACTCAATATGACAATAATGTTCTTAGATTATCTGAGAAAATGCGAAAAAAGCAATAAAAATGTATTCCATCATTCCTAAACCAAACATGCAAAATGTCTACAAAAAAAATTAAGAAATGTGTCTTTGAGAGTTTTACTAGAAACAATTTATTTTGTAAGGTTTGCAAACACACAAGTTATTTTTTTTACTCAATATGACAGTGTAACTGCCACGCTCACTCAATATGTCAGTTATTTAAACATAACTCCTAAACTACACATTAAAAATGGCTAATAATGCCTCAAATAATGCATTCTTGTGAGTTTTAATCGAAACATATGCTTTTTTAAGGCTTGCAAACACAAAAAGTATTTTTTTACTCAATATGACAATAATGTTCTTAGAATCCTGAGATAATGCGAAAAAAGCAATAAAAATGTATTCAATCATAATTCCTAAACCAAACATGCAACTTGTCTAAAAATGCCTGTAATATTGAATCCATGTGAGTTTTACTAGAATCAGATAATTTTTTGTAAGGTTTGCAAATACAAAAATTAGGTTTTACTCACTATGACAGTATACTGTCACACGCAATATGAGAGTAATTAAACATAACTAATAAACCACCCATGCAAAATGGCTAAAAATGTCTGAAATTATGCATCATTGGGAGTTTTACTCCAAACATATGCTTTTTTACGGCCTGCACACACAAAAAGTAATTTTTTACTCAATATGACTGTAATTTTCTTAGAATCCTGAGATAATACAAAAAAAGCAATACAAATTTATTCAAACATAACTCCTAAACTACACATTAAAAATGGCTAATAATGTCTCAAATGATGCATTCTTGTGAGTTTTGCTCGATACATATGCTTTTTTGAGGCTTGCAAACACAAAAAGTAGTTTTTTACTCAATATGACAATTATGTTCTTAGAATCCTGAGATAATGCGAAAAAAGTAATAAAAATGTATTCAATCATAATTCCTAAACCAAACATGTAAATTGTCTAAAAATGCCTGTAATATTGAATCCTTGTGAGTTTTACTAGAATCACTTGTTTTTGTAAGGTTTGCAAATACAAAAATTAGGTTTTACTCACTATGACAGTATACTGTCACACTCAATATGACAGTTATTAAACATAACTAGTAAACCGCCCATGCAAAATGGCTATAAATGTCTGAAATAATGCATCATTGGGAGTTTTACTCCAAACACATGCTTTTTTAAGGCCTGCAAACACAAAAAGTAGTTTTTTACTCAATATGACTGTAATGTTCTTAGAATCCTGAGATAATGCGAAAAAAGCAATACAAATGTATTCAAGCATAACTCCTAAACAACAGATCCAAAAGGGCTAATAATACCTGGAGATATGTATCTTTGTCAGTTTTACTAGAAAAATAATGTTTTGTAAGGATTGCAAAGACACAAGTTAGTTTTTTTTATTCAATATGACAGTATAACTGTCATACTAAATATGAAAGTTATATAAAAATGACTCCAAAACCAAACATGCATTATGTCTAAAAATGCCTGTAATATGGAATATATGTGAGTTTTACCAGAATCGGGTATTTTGGTAAGGTTTACAAATAAAAAATTATGTTTTACTCATAATGACAGTATAACTGCCACAAACAATATGACAGTTTTTTCAAACATAACTCCTTAACCACAAATGCAAAATGGCTAATATTGCCTGGAGAAATGTAACTTTGTGAGTTTTACTGGAAAAAACATATTTTGTAAGGTTTGCAAAAACAGAAAGTAGTTTTTTACTCAATATGACAATTATGTTCTTAGAATCCTGAGATAATGCGAAAAAAGCAATAAAAATGTATTCCATCATAATTCCTAAACCAAACATGCAAGATGTCTAAAAATGAATAAAGAAATGTATCTTCGTGAGTTTTACTAGAAACATTTTCTTTTGTAAGGTTTGCAAACACACAAGTTAATTCTTTTTACTAATATGACAGTTTAACTGCCACGCTATATGTAAGTTATTTAAACATAACTCCTAAACTACACATGAAAAATGGCTAATAATGCCTCAAATAATGCATTCTTGTGAGTTTTGCTCGAAACATATGCTTTTTTAAGGCTTGCAAACACAAAAAGTAGTTTTTTTACTCAATATGACAATAATGTTCTTAGAATCCTGAGATAATGCGAAAAAAGCAATACAAATGTATTCAATCATAATTCCTAAACCAAACATGCAACTTGTCTAAAAATGCCTGTAATATTGAATCCATGTGAGTTTTACTAGAATAAGTTGTTTTTGTAAGGTTTGCAAATACAAAAATTAGGTTTTACTCACTATGACAGTATACTGTCACACTCAATATGACAGTTATTAAACATAACTAGTAAACCACACATGCAAAATGGCTAATAATGCCTTAAATAATGCATCATTGGGAGTTTTACTCTAAACATATGCTTTTTTAAGGCTTGCAAAAACAAAAAGTAGTTTTTTACTCAATATGACAGTAATGTTCTTGGAATCCTGAGATAATGCGAAAAAAGCAATAAAAATGTATTCAAACATATATCCTAAACAACACATGCAAAATGGCTAATAAAGCCTAGAGACATGTATCTTTGTTAGTTTTACTAGAAAGACGATCTTTTGTAAGGTTTGCAAAGACACAAGTTAGTTTTTTTAATTCAATACGACAGTATAACTGTCATACAGAATATGAAAGTTATTTGAACATAACTCCAAAACCAACTATGCTATCCGTCTAAAAAGGCCTGTAATACATGTGAGTTTTACTAGAAACAGTTTTTTTGTAAGGTTTGCAAATACAAAAATTAGGTTTTACTCACTATGACAGTATACTGTCACATTTAATATGACAGTTTTTAAACATAACTCCTAAACAACACATGCGAAATTGCTAATAATGACTGGAGAAATGTATCTTTGTTAGTTTTACTAGAATAATGATATTTTGTAGAGTTTGCAAAGACAGAAGTTGGTCTTTTTACTCAATATGACTACATATGAAAGTTATATAAACATTACTCCAAAATTCAAACATGCAATATGTCTAAAAATGCCTGTAATATTGAATCTATGTGACTTTTTCCAGAATCAGGTATTTTGATAAAGTTCACAAATACAAAAATTAGGTGTTACTCATAATGACAAGTTTACTGCCACATTCAATATGACAGTTATTTAAACATAACTCTTAAACCACACGTGTAAAATGGCTAATATTGCCTGGAAAATTTATCTTTGTGAGTTTTACTGAAAAAAATATTTTGTTAGGTTTGTAAAGACACAAGTTAGTTTTTTTTACTCAATATGACAGTATATAACTGTCATACTAAATATGAAAGTTATATAAACATAACTCCAAAAGCAAACATGCATTATGTCTAAAAATGCCTGTAATATTGTATTCATGTGAGTTTAACTAGAATCAGTTGTTTTTGTAAGGTTTGCAAATACAATATATGGGTTTTTCTTAATATGACAGTATACTGTCACACTCAATCTGACAGTTATTTAAACATAACTCCTAAACCACACATGCAAAACGGCTAATAATGCCTGGAGAAATGTATCTTTGTGAGTTTTACTAGAAAAATATATTTTGTAAGGTTTGCAAAGACACAAGTTAGTTGTTTTACTCAATATGACAGTATAACTGTCATACTAAATCCATCCATCCATCCATTTTCTTCCGCTTATCCGAGGTCGGGTTGCAGGGGCAGCAGCCTAAGCAGAGAAGCCCAGACTTCCCTCTCCCCAGCCACTTTGTCCAGCTCTTCTCGGGGGATCCCGAGGCATTCCCAGGCCAGCCGGGAGACATAGTCTTCCAAATGTGTCCTGGGTCTTCCCCGTGGCCTCCTGCCGGTCGGACTTGCCCTAAACACCTCCCGAGGGAGGCGTTCGGGTGGCATCCTGAGCAGATGTCCGAACCACCTCATCTGGCTCCTCTCAATGTGGAGGAGCAGCAGCTTTACTCTGAGTTCCTCCCGGATGACGGAGCTTCTCACCCTATCTCTAGGGAGAGACCCGCCACCCGGCGGAGGAAACTCATTTCGGCCGCTTGTACCCGTGATCTTGTCCTTTCGGTCATAACCCAAAGCTCATGACCATAGGTGAATTGGGAACGTAGATCGACCGGTAAATTGAGAGCTTTGCCTTACGGCTCAGCTCCTTCTTCACCACAACGGATCGATACAGCGTCCTCATTACTGAAGATGCCGCACCGATCCGCCTGTGGATCTCACGATCCACTGTTCCCTCACTCGTGAACAAGACTCCTAGGTTCTTGAACTCTTCCACTTGGGGCAAGATCTCCTCCCCAACCTGTAGATGGCACTCCACCCTTTTACGGGCGAGAACCATGGACTCAGACTTGGAGGGGCTGATTCTCATCCCAGTCGCTTCACACTCTGCTGCGAACCGATCCAATGAGAGCTGAAGATCCTGGCCAGTTGAAGCCATCAGGACCACATTATCTGCAAAAAGCAGAGACCTAATCCTGCAGCCAACAAACCGGATCCCCTCAACACCATGAATGCGCCAAGAAATTCTGTCCATAAAAGTTATGAACAGTATCGGTGACAAAGGGCAGCCTTGGCGGAGTCCAACCATCACTGGAAAGGGGTCCGACTTACTGCCGGCAAAGCGGAAACAAGCTCTGACACTGATCATACAGGGAGCGACCCGCCACAATCAGACAGTCCGATACCCCATACTCTCTGAGCACTCCCCACAGGACTTCCCGGGATAGGGTCGAATGCCTTCTCAGTCCACAAAGCACATGTAGACTGGTTAGGCAAACTCCCATGCACACTCAACGACCCTGTGGAGAATACAGAGCTGGTCTAGAGTTCCACGACCAGGACGAAAACCACACTGTTTGTCCTGGATCCGAGGTTCGACTATCCGGCGTAGCCTCCTCTCCAGTACACATGAAAAGACCTTACCGGGAAGGCTGAGGAGTGTGTTCCACGATAGTTGGAACACACCCTCCGGTTCCCCTTCTTACAGAGAGGAACCACCACCCCGGTCTCCCAATCCAGAGGTACCGCCCCCAATGTCCACGCCATGTTGCAGAGTCTTGTCAACCAAGACAGCCCCACAGCATCCAGAGCCACCGAGGAGCTTTTTAACTACCTCAGCAACCTCAGCCCCAGAAATAGGAGAACCCACCACAGATTCCCTAGGCACTGCTTAATCATAGGAAGACATGTTGGTGGGATTGAGGAGGTCTTCGAAGTATTCCCTCCACCGATCCACAACAGCCGCAGTAGAGGTCAGCAGCACACATTACACGGTGTTGACGGTAAATAGGCTCTTTCTTCAGTTTGACGGCTTCCCTCACTGCTGGTGTCCACCAGCGGGTTCTAAGATTACCGCCACGACATGCACCAAACACCTTGAGGCCACAGCTCCAATCAGCCGCCTCGACAAGAGAGGCACGGAAAATGGTCCAGCACCTCCCTCGTGACATGTTCAAAGTTCTTCCGGAGGTGGGAATTGAAACTCTCTCTGACAGGAGACTCTGCTAGGCGTTCCCAGCAGACCCTCACAATGCATTTGGGCCTGGATCCTCCCCCACCATCGGAGCCAGCTCACCACCAGGTGGTGATCGGTAGAAAGCTCTGCCCCTCTCGTCACCCGAGTGTCCAAAACATGAGGCCGCAAATCCGATGACACAACTACAAAGTAAATCATGGAACTGCGGCCGAGGGTGTCCTGGTGCCAAGTGCACATATGGACACCCTTATGTTTGAACATTGTGTTTGTTATGGACAATCCGTGACGAGTACAAAAGTCCAATAACAAAGCACCACTTGGGTACAGATCCGGGTGGCCATTTTTCCCAATCACGCCTCTCCAGGTTTCACTGTCGTTGCCAACATGAGCGTTGAAGCCCCCCAGCAGAACAAGGGAATCACCCGAGGGAGCACTCTCCAGTACTCCTTCAAGGGAATCCAAAGAAGCGGGTACTCTGAGCTGCTGTTTGGTGCGTAAACACAAACAACAGTCAGGACCCGTCCCCCAACCCGAAGGCGGAGAAAGCTACCATCTCGTCTACTGTGTTAAAGTCCAATGTGCAGGCTTTGAGCCGGGGCCTGTCGCTCTCATTGCTTGCAATGCCAGAGTGGAAGAGAGTACGGCCCCTCTAAGAGAACAGGTTCCAGATCCCTTGCTGTGCGTAGAAGTGAGTCCAACTATATCTACCTGGAACTTCTCCTTCCCTCCCAGCGAGGTGACGTTCCACGTCTCAAGAGCTAGCTTATGTCGCCGATGATTGGACCGCCAAGTGCCCTGCCTTCGGCTGCTGCCCAGCTCACACTGCACCCGACCTCTATGACCCAGCCCATGAGTGGTGAGCCCTTTGGAGGGGGGACCCACATTGCCTCTTCGAGCTGAGCCTGAGTCCCATTGGGACAGGCCCGGCCACCAGGCGCTCGCCATCGTGCCCCATCTCTGGGCCTGGCTCCAGAGGGATGCCCCGATGACCCGCGTCAGGGCGAGGAAAAATCTAGGTCCTCGATTTGTACTTCTCATAAAAGTCTTTGAGCTGCTTTTTGTCTGATCCCTCACCTAGGACCTGTTTGTCTGGGAGACCCTACCAGGGGGCATAGAAGCCCAATACCGATGGATGGACGAGCGTAATATTGTATCTATGTGAGTTTTACTAGAATCAGTTTTTTTGTAAGGTTTGCAAATAGAAAAATTAGGTTTTACTCACTATGACAGTATACTGTCACACTCAATATGACAGTTTTTAAACATAACTCCTAAACAACACATGCGAAATTGCTAATAATGACTGGAGAAATGTATCTTTGTTAGTTTTACTAGAATAATGATATTTTGTACGGTTTGCAAAGACACAAGTTGGTTGTTTTACTCAATATGACTACATATGAAAGTTATATAAACATTACTCCAAAATTCAAACATGCAATATGTCTAAAAATGCCTGTAAAATTGAATCTATGTGAGTTTTACCAGAATCTGGTATTTTGGTAAGGTTTACAAATACAAAAATTAGGTGTTACTCATAATGACAGTTTTACTGCCACATTCAATATGACAGTTATTTAAACATAACTCTTAAACCACACATGGGGCGGCGTGACGAAGTTGGTAGAGTGGCCGTGCCAGCAATCGGAGGGTTGCTGGTTACTGGGGTTCAATCCCCACCTTCTACCATCTTAGTCACGTCCGTTGTGTCCTTGGGCAAGACACTTCACCCTTGCTCCTGATGGCTGCTGGTTAGCGCCTTGCATGGCAGCTCCCGCCGTCAGTGTGTGAATGTGTGTGTGAATGGGTGAATGTGGAAATACTGTCAAAGCGCTTTGAGTACCTTGAAGGTAGAAAAGCGCTATACAAGTATAACCCATTTATCATTTATTATTTTACATGTAAAATGGCTAATATTGCCTGGAAAATTTATCTTTCTGAGTTTTACTGAAAAAAAAATATTTTGTAAGGTTTGTAAAGACACAAGTTAGTTTTTTTTACTCAATATGACAGTATAACTGTCATACTAAAAATGAAAGTTATATAAACATAACTCCAAAAGCAAACATGCATTATGTCTAAAAATGCCTGTAATATTGTATTCATGTGAGTTGAACTAGAATCAGTTGTTTTTTTAAGGTTTGCAAATACAAAATATGGGTTTTTCGCACTATGACAGTATACTGTCAAACTCAATCTGACAGTTATTTAAACATAACTCCTAAACCACACATGAAAATGACTAATAATGCCTGGAGAAATGTATATTTGTGAGTTTTACTAGAAAAAATATATTTTGTAAGGTTTGCAAAGACACAAGTTAGTTGTTTTACTCAATATGACAGTATAACTGTCATACTAAATCCATCCATTTTCTTCCGCTTATCCGAGGTCGGGTTGCAGGGGCAGCAGCCTAAGCAGAGAAGCCCAGACTTCCCTCTCCCCAGCCACGTTGTCCAGCTCTTCTCGGGGGATCCCGAGGCATTCCCAGGCCAGCCGGGAGACATAGTCTTCCAAATGTGTCCTGGGTCTTCCCCGTGGCCTCCTGCCGGTCGGACTTGCCCTAAACACCTCCCGAGGGAGGCGTTCGGGTGGCATCCTGAGCAGATGCCCGAACCACCTCATCTGGCTCCTCTCAATGTGGAGGAGCAGCAGCTTTACTCTGAGTTCCTCCCGGATGACGGAGCTTCTCACCCTATCTCTAGGGAGAGACCCGCCACCCGGCGGAGGAAACTCATTTCGGCCGCTTGTACCCGTGATCTTGTCCTTTCGGTCATAACCCAAAGCTCATGACCATAGGTGAATTGGGAACGTAGATCGACCGGTAAATTGAGAGCTTTGCCTTACGGCTCAGCTCTTTATTCACCACAACGGATCGATACAGCGTCCTCATTACTGAAGATGCCGCACCGATCCGCCTGTGGATCTCACGATCCACTGTTCCCTCACTCGTGAACAAGACTCCTAGGTTCTTGAACTCTTCCACTTGGGGCAAGATCTTCTCCCCAAACTGTAGATGGCACTCCACCCTTTTCCGGGCGAGAACCATGGACTCAGACTTGGAGGTGCTGATTCTCATCCCAGTCGCTTCACACTCTGCTGCGAACCGATCCAATGAGAGCTGAAGATCCTGGCCAGTTGTAGCCATCAGGACCACATTATCTGCAAAAAGCAGAGACCTAATACTGCAGCCACCAAACCGGATCCCATCAACACCATGACTGCGCCTAGAAATTCTGTCCATAAAAGTTATGAACAGAATCGGTGACAAAGGGCAGCCTTGGCGGAGTCCAACCCTCACTGGAAAGGGGTCCGACTTACTGCCGGCAATGCGGACCAAGCTCTGACACTGATCATACAGGGAGCGACCCGCCACAATCAGACAGACCCATACTCTCTGAGCACTCCCCACAGGACTTCCCGGGATACGATCGAATGCCTTCTCAGTCCACAAAGCACATGTAGACTGGTTAGGCAAACTCCCATGCACACTCAAGGACCCTGCCGAGAATATAGAGCTGGTCTAGAGTTCCACGACCAGGACGAAAACCACACTGTTCGTCCTGGATCCGAGGTTCGACTATCCGGCGTAGCCTCCTCTCCAGTACACATGAAAAGACCTTACCGGGAAGGCTGAGGAGTGTGATCCGGTTCCCCTTCTTACAGAGAGTAACCACCACCCCGGTCTCCCAATCCAGAGGTACGGCCCCCAATGTCCACGCCATGTTGCAGAGTCTTGTCAACCAAGACAGCCCCACAGCATCCAGAGCCACCGAGGAGCTTTTTTGAACTACCTCAGCAACTTCAGCCCCAGAAATAGGAGAACCCACCACAGATTCCCCAGGCACTGCTTAATCATAGGAAGACATGTTGGTGGGATTGAGGAGGTCTTCGAAGTATTCCCTCCACCGATCCACAACAGCCGCAGTAGAGGTCAACAGCACACATTACACGGTGTTGACAGTAAATTGCTCTCCCCCAACCCCACCCCCCCAGATAGGCTTTTTCTCATTGCTGGTGTCCACCAGCGGGTTCTAAGATTACCGCCACGACATGCACCAAATACCTTGAGGCCACAGCTCCAATCAGCCGCCTCGACAAGAGAGGCACGGAAAATGGTCCAGCACCTCCCTCGTGACATGTTCAAAGTTCTTCCGGAGGTGGGAATTGAAACTTTCTCTGACAGGAGACTCTGCGAGGCGTTCCCAGCTGACCCTCACAATGCATTTGGGCCTGCCAGGTCTATCCGGCATCCTCCCCCACCATCGGAGCCAGCTCACCACCAGGTGGTGATCGGTAGAAAGCTCTGCCCCTCTCGTCACCCGAGTGTCCAAAACATGAGGCCGCAAATCCGATGACACAACTACAAAGTCAATCATGGAACTGCGGCCGAGGGTGTCCTGGTGCCAAGTTCACATATGGACACCCTTATGTTTGAACATTGTGTTTGTTATGTACAATCCGTGACGAGTACAAAAGTCCAATAACAAAGCACCACTTGGGTTCAGATCCGGGTGGCCATTTTTCCCAATCACGCCTCTCCAGGTTTCACTGTCGTTGCCAACATGAGCGTTGAAGCCCCCCAGCAGAACAAGGGAATCACCCGAGGGAGCACTCTCCAGTACTCCCTCAAGGCAATCCAAAGAAGTGGGTACTCTGAGCTGCTGTTTGGTGCGTAAACACAAACAACAGTCAGGACCCGTCCCCCAACCCGAAGGCGGAGGAAGCTACCATCTTGTCTACTGTGTTAAAGTCCAACGTGCAGGCTTTGAGCCGTTGGCAACAATAATTGCCTCCCCAGCCTGTCGCCTCTCATTGCTTGCAATGCCAGAGTGGAAGAGAGTCCGGCCCCTCTAGAGAGAACATGTTCCAGAGCCCTTGCTGTGCATAGAAGTGAGTCCAACAATATCTAGCCGGAACTTCTCCTTCCTTTCCAGCGAGGTGACGTTCCACGTCTCAAGAGCTAGCTTATGTCGCCGATGATTGGACCGCCAAGTGCCCTGCCTTCGGCTGCTGCCCAGCTCACACTGCACCCGATCTCTATGACCCAGCCCATGAGTGGTGAGCCCATTGGAGGGGGGACCCACATTGCCTCTTCGAGCTGAGCCTGAGTCCCATGGGGACAGGCCCGGCCACCAGGCGCTTGCCATCGTGCCCCACCTCTGGGCCTGGCTCCAGAGTGGAGCCCCGGTGACCCGCGTCAGGGCGAGGAAAAATCTAGGTCCTCGATTAGTACTTCTCATAAAGGTCTTTGAGCCGCTTATTGTCTGATCCCTCACCTAGGACCTGTTTGTCTGGGAGACCCTACCAGGGGGCATAGAAGCCCAAGTACCGATGGATGGACGAGCGATAACCTGCTGCCACCTGTCCGCCGCAGCTAAAACCATCCTACTGGTGTGTTTTTGATAACAAGGTAATTTCCGTGCAATCAGAGTCACTTGTACCTTGATGTGTCATTTTCTGTTTGAATTGCTTTATATATATATTTATAAAGTCCGAAATTAAATAGCGTCACAGTCAGCATCACAGACACTATCGTTGACCACATGTACCGCCGCATGCTAGCTAGCTAAGTTTTCTTCATTTTTGTCATAGTCATCTCAAAAAGATGATAACTTGCAACATATGTGCTACGACTTGCAGCAATGTATTTGCGTATGTTAGACACATGCGAAGTCTCAGTTGAATGCCTAATGCATCGTTTAAGTGTGCTTTCCCTGAATGCACAAGAGTTTTTTTCAACTTCTCAGCCTTCAAAACTCACAGCCGTCACCATAAATATGGCAAGAGTAGGACTGATCTGTATAGCGCAGAAGGTTTACCTTGTAATATTGTCTCATGTAGAGCGAAGTGCGATGATATACGGGGCCTTCTCCTGCATTTGAAAAGTCATATTACCGAAGGTAGGACAGTTACGTGCCCCTTCAGTCAATGTGAAAAAAGACTAGGGTCTGGAAGGAAAAAGCACAAGATTGTCAACAAGCTGTCCCACCACTCTGGTCGCTTTGGTGTAGAACACATTAAAGCCTTCTACAGAAAGCTAGGAGTATCCAACAATGATTTCAAATTAGAAATTGTCACAGCTGATGAGGTGCTTAAAAAATTGAGCGCGCTCCACCCAAACAAGGCCACCGACCTTGATAATATTCCCTTCAGATTCCTCAGGGACTCTTCCTCCATCATCACGCACATAATAAACCTTTCAATTTCACACGGCCAAGTACGAAAATATTTTAAGACAACAAGAGTAACTCCCCTCTTTGAAAAAGGAAGCAAATTGGAACCTGGCAACTACCGACCTGTTTTTATTCTCAGTTCCATTTCGAAAGTAATGGAAACAATCGTTTATGAACAGGTTGATAGTTGCCTTGCCACTAATAAACTCATATACAAATTCCAATCCGGCTTCAGAACTAACCACTCCACTGACACATGCCTTCTCTATCTGACCGACCACATCAAACATGAGGTGGACGCGGGCAAACACTGCGGCATGGTCATGCTGGACCTTCAGAAGGCCTTTGACAGCGTTCACCAGGCTATACTGTTGGATAAGCTCAGAGCAATCGGATTTAACAAAACCTCATTGACCTGGATGCAATCTTACTTGAGGGGAGAGAACAGGTGGTAGAGGTGAACGGCACCATGCCCCCCCCCCCCCCCTCTCTCAGTGAGGTGTGGAGTCCCCCAAGGCAGAATATTGGGGCCTTCACTGTTCCTAATATACATAAACAACTTGTCATCGGCATGCAACTGTGAATTGTTCTTGTTTGCGGATGACTCGGCCTTGCTGGTATCAGACAAGGGACAAGTCACAGGTGGAGAAAATCCTCAGTGCTGAACTCTGCAGAACTTGCACCTGGCTCGCTGACAACAAGCTATCCATACACTTGGGTAAAACGGAATCCATCCTGTTTGGGTCCCACATCAACCATAAGAAAGTCAATGACTTCACTATAAAAGTGGGTGTCATTGTTATCACCAGGAAGGTTGAGGTCACCTACCTAGGTTCCATTCTAGAGGCTAATCTTTCCTGCGATAAAATGGCAACCAAGCTAATCAAAAAGGTCAACCAATGAACGAGATTTCTCTGTAGAATCTCCTCTCTGGTCAACAAAAGCACCATGAGGATTCTGGCGGGAACTCTCGTTCAACCCTTTTTCGATAACGCATGCACCTCCTGGTACCCTAGCACCCCCAAAACCCTCAATTCTAAACTCCAAACATCCCAGAACAAGCAAGTCAGATTACTTCTAGACCTCCACCCCAGATCCCACCTCAGCCCACTTCTCAAAAGTGGGCTGGCTCAGGGTGGAGGACAGAGTAAAACAACTTGCACTGAGCCTAGTCTATAAAATCCGCTACACTTCCCTGATACCGAAGTACATGTCAAACTACTTCCTTAACGTTAATGACCGCCATAACCGCAACACCAGGGGGAGCTCCACTAACCACATTAAACCCAGATTCCGATCTAATAAAGGTCTTAACTCATTCTCTTTCTATGCCACATCAATGTGGAATGCGCTCCCAACAGGTATAAAAGAAAGGGCATCTCTATCCTCCTTCAAAACCGCAATAAAAGTACACCTCCAGGCAGCTACAACCCTAAACTAACACCCTCCCGGATTGTTAATAATCAAATGTAAACAATCAAATGCAGATACTTTTGCTTATGCCTTCTGAGCTCTCTCTCTCTCTCTCTCTCTCTATGTCCACTACTTGCTGTACATATCCTACCAAGTCAGACCTACAATGTTCCAATATCCATTTCTCTGTTCTCAATTGTTGATGACTGATGATAACAACCAAACTTAACACCCCCCTCCCCCTCCACACCCCGGATTGTAAATAATGTAAATAATTCAATGTGATTATCTTGTGTGATGACTGTATTATGATAATAGTATATATATGGTAGTGTATATCTGTATCATGAATCAATTTAAGTGGATCCCGACTTCAACAAGTTGAAAAACTTATTTGGGTGTTACCATTTAGTGGTCAATTGTACGGAATATGTACTTCACTGTGCAACCTACTAATAAAAGTCGCAATCAATCAATCAATCAAAGTCCGGCCTTCATGCCAAGAGCCTAAATCTCTAATGTGAGTGACTTCATTAGATACTTTGCTCGCCGGGAAATAGTAGCAACAGGACTACTGCAATTTAACGACAAGCCTCAAAATTTCAGAGCTTGGAAACGCTCCTTTAAAAATGCAATAAATGGTTTAGATTTAACAACAAGTGAGGAGATGGACTTGATGTTAAAGTGGCTTGGCAAAGAATCCTCTGAACACGTAGAACAAATTAGAGCCATACACATTAACAACCCAACCAAAGGTCTCAATATGATGTGGGACAGGCTTGAGCAATGTTATGGCTCAGTTGAAGGGATTGAGGATACACTCTTCAAAAGAATTGATATGTTCCCCAAAATCACATCCAAAGACTACACAAAACTAAGGAAGTTAGTGACCTGCTCATGGAAATGCAGAGTGCTAAAGCTGAATTGAGACCTTCCTGGTCTTGCGTTTTTGGATACCGCAAGAGGACTAAATCCAATTGTGCAGAAACTTCCCTTCAATTTGCAAGAAAGGTGGATCACAGTAGGAGCTAAATACAAATGCACACAACGTGTCCCCTTCCCACCATTCCAAGAAGCTAACTCAAGAAATGACCCAAGCTTTAACTTTACATCGTTCCCTGACGTACCCAAACTCGACAAACTGCCATGGAGAGCATATAAACAAAAATAAATGTCAATGCACAAAACTGATGTTGTCTCCAGTTACAATTTAGATACACAAAGAACGGCAAACAAAGCTGTTAACAGCGACAAGCTTTGCCCAATTCACATGAAACCTCATCCCCTCTCGAAGTGCAGATCATTTCGAATGAAAACACTCGATGATCGAAAAGCATTCTTAAAAGAGGACCACATTTGCTTCAAATGCTGTTCTTCATCTACACACAATGCAAAAAACTGTATGGTCAAGATACAGTGCTCTGAGTGTCTTGATGAAAAACACTGCACTGCTCTTCACCCAGGACCAGCACCCTGGTTTAAAGAAACTGAACCTGCAGCAGAGTATGGCGGGGAGAGTGACTCCGCTAAGTCGGAGGAGATCACGTCCAAGTGCACACAGGTTTGTGGCGTGAACGAAGCAGGCAGATCCTGCTCTAAAATTAGTCTTGTTAAAGTGTACCCAGCAGGCCATCCTGAACAAGCAGTAAGGCTCTATGCCATCCATGATGAACAAAGTAACAGGTCGTTAGTATGTCCTGAGTTTTTTGAATTGTTCAATGACCGTGGCCCTAGTTCCCCTTACTCACTAAGGACATGTGCTGGTACTAAAAAAGCAATGGACAGGAGAGCTACAGGATATGTAGTGGCAGCCTTGGATGGTTCAGTCCACATCCCATTGCCTAGCCTCATTGAATGTATAAATATCCCAAACGATAGAGATGAAATTCCCATACCCAGTGCAGCTATGCAACACAGTCACCTAAAGTCAGTAGCTCACCTTATCCCTGACCTGGACTGGATGTTATTAGAGTTCACAAAGTCCATAAACAGATAAGTGGCCTTAACAACGCACCCTATGCACGAAAATTGGACCTCGGGTGGATCATAGTAGGAAACGTGTGTTTAGGTGATGTCCACAAAACTCTCGCTGTGAAGACGCTTTTTCACAAATACAACTGAGAAGGGGCGTCCTACAATGTTTGAGCCATGTCCCAATGTATTTAATGTAATAGCGAGACATTGTGAGCTACAAGTTCCATTCAGCTTCAGCACTCAACTTGTGGATAGCGCTTGTGAACCTGATCATTTAGGATGTAATGTGTTCAAACAAACCAGGCATGACAATTACATCGCACCCTCCATTCAGGACAAAGCCTTCTTGAAAATAATGGAAGAAGGATACAGACAAGAGCTGGAAAGTTCCATTACAATTCAAGTCGCCACGTCAAAAACTCCTTAACAACAGAATTTCACCATTTAATTACAGTAACCGAATGGCAGCTAATGGTTCCAGTATAAAACTGTTTTTTTTAAAAACTGCTATGCAGTATGAATACATTTGCATAGCCGTTTTTAAAAACAGTTGTATACTGGAACCATTAGCTGCCAGTAGGTTACTGTAATTAAATGGTGAAATTTCTTACAATGTGAGATAATGTGAAAAAAGCAATAAAAAATGATTCAAACAACTCCTAAACCAAACATGCAAAATGTCTAAAAATGCCAGTAATATTGAACATATGTGAGTTTCACTAGAATCAGTTGTTTTTGTAAGGTTTGCAAATACAAATATTAGATTTTAAACATAATGACAGTATAACTGCCACGCTCAATATGAAACCACACATGAAAATTGTCTAATAATTAATTAAGAAATGTATCTTTGTGAGTTTTACTAGAAACATTTTCTTTTGTAAGGGTTGCAAACACAAAAGTTATTTTTTTTTACTCAATATGACAGTAAAACTGCCACGCTCAATATGTCAATTATTTAAACATAACTGCTAAACTACACATGAAAAATGGCTAATAATGCCTCAAATAATGCATTCTTGTGAGTTTTGCTCGAAACATATGCTTTTTTAAGGCTTGCAAACACAAAAAGTAGTTTTTTACTCAATATGACAATAATGTTCTTAGATTACCTGAGAAAATGCGAAAAAAGCAATAAAAATGTATTCCATCATTCCTAAACCAAACATGCAAAATGTCTACAAAAAAAATTAAGAAATGTGTCTTTGAGAGTTTTACTAGAAACAATTTATTTTGTAAGGTTTGCAAACACACAAGTTATTTTTTTTACTCAATATGACAGTGTAACTGCCACGCTCACTCAATATGTCAGTTATTTAAACATAACTCCTAAACTACACATTAAAAATGGCTAATAATGCCTCAAATAATGCATTCTTGTGAGTTTTAATCGAAACATATGCTTTTTTAAGGCTTGCAAACACAAAAAGTATTTTTTTACTCAATATGACAATAATGTTCTTAGAATCCTGAGATAATGCGAAAAAAGCAATAAAAATGTATTCAATCATAATTCCTAAACCAAACATGCAACTTGTCTAAAAATGCCTGTAATATTGAATCCATGTGAGTTTTACTAGAATCAGATAATTTTTTGTAAGGTTTGCAAATACAAAAATTAGGTTTTACTCACTATGACAGTATACTGTCACACGCAATATGAGAGTAATTAAACATAACTAATAAACCACCCATGCAAAATGGCTAAAAATGTCTGAAATTATGCATCATTGGGAGTTTTACTCCAAACATATGCTTTTTTACGGCCTGCACACACAAAAAGTAATTTTTTACTCAATATGACTGTAATTTTCTTAGAATCCTGAGATAATGCAAAAAAAGCAATACAAATTTATTCAAACATAACTCCTAAACTACACATTAAAAATGGCTAATAATGTCTCAAATGATGCATTCTTGTGAGTTTTGCTCGATACATATGCTTTTTTGAGGCTTGCAAACACAAAAAGTAGTTTTTTACTCAATATGACAATTATGTTCTTAGAATCCTGAGATAATGCGAAAAAAGTAATAAAAATGTATTCAATCATAATTCCTAAACCAAACATGTAAATTGTCTAAAAATGCCTGTAATATTGAATCCTTGTGAGTTTTACTAGAATCACTTGTTTTTGTAAGGTTTGCAAATACAAAAATTAGGTTTTACTCACTATGACAGTATACTGTCACACTCAATATGACAGTTATTAAACATAACTAGTAAACCGCCCATGCAAAATGGCTATAAATGTCTGAAATAATGCATCATTGGGAGTTTTACTCCAAACACATGCTTTTTTAAGGCCTGCAAACACAAAAAGTAGTTTTTTACTCAATATGACTGTAATTTTCTTAGAATCCTGAGATAATGCGAAAAAAGCAATACAAATGTATTCAAGCATAACTCCTAAACAACAGATCCAAAAGGGCTAATAATACCTGGAGATATGTATCTTTGTCAGTTTTACTAGAAAAATAATGTTTTGTAAGGATTGCAAAGACACAAGTTAGTTTTTTTAATTCAATATGACAGTATAACTGTCATACTAAATATGAAAGTTATATAAAAATGACTCCAAAACCAAACATGCATTATGTCTAAAAATGCCTGTAATATGGAATATATGTGAGTTTTACCAGAATCGGGTATTTTGGTAAGGTTTACAAATAAAAAATTATGTTTTACTCATAATGACAGTATAACTGCCACAAACAATATGACAGTTTTTTCAAACATAACTCCTTAACCACAAATGCAAAATGGCTAATATTGCCTGGAGAAATGTAACTTTGTGAGTTTTACTGGAAAAAACATATTTTGTAAGGTTTGCAAAAACAGAAAGTAGTTTTTTACTCAATATGACAATTATGTTCTTAGAATCCTGAGATAATGCGAAAAAAGCAATAAAAATGTATTCCATCATAATTCCTAAACCAAACATGCAAGATGTCTAAAAATGAATTAAGAAATGTATCTTCGTGAGTTTTACTAGAAACATTTTCTTTTGTAAGGTTTGCAAACACACAAGTTAATTCTTTTTACTAATATGACAGTTTAACTGCCACGCTATATGTAAGTTATTTAAACATAACTCCTAAACTACACATGAAAAATGGCTAATAATGCCTCAAATAATGCATTCTTGTGAGTTTTGCTCGAAACATATGCTTTTTTAAGGCTTGCAAACACAAAAAGTAGTTTTTTTACTCAATATGACAATAATGTTCTTAGAATCCTGAGATAATGCGAAAAAAGCAATACAAATGTATTCAATCATAATTCCTAAACCAAACATGCAACTTGTCTAAAAATGCCTGTAATATTGAATCCATGTGAGTTTTACTAGAATAAGTTGTTTTTGTAATGTTTACAAATACAAAACTTGGGTTTTACTCACTATGACAGTATACTGTCACACTCAATATGAAAGTTATTAAACATAACTAGTAAACCACACATGCAAAATGGCTAATAATGCCTGAAATAATGCATCATTGGGAGTTTTACTCTAAACATATGCTTTTTTAAGGCTTGCAAAAACAAAAAGTAGTTTTTTACTCAATATGATAGTAATGTTCTTGGAGTCCTGAGATAATGCGAAAAAAGCAATAAAAATGTATTCAAACATATATCCTAAACAACACATGCAAAATGGCTATTAAAGCCTAGAGACATGTATCTTTGTTAGTTTTACTAGAAAAATTATCTTTTGTAAGGTTTGCAAGGACACAAATTAGTTTTTTTAATTCAATACGACAGTATAACTGTCATACAGAATATGAAAGTTATTTGAACATAACTCCAAAACCAACTATGCTATCCTTCTAAAAAGGCCTGTAATACATGTGAGTTTTACTAGAAACAGTTTTTTTGTAAGGTTTGCAAATACAAAAATTAGGTTTTACTCACTATGACAGTATACTGTCACATTTAATATGACAGTTTTTAAACATAACTCCTAAACAACACATGCAAAATTGCTAATAATGACTGGAGAAATGTATCTTTGTTAGTTTTACTAGAATAATGATCTTTTGTAGAGTTTGCAAAGACAGAAGTTGGTTGTTTTACTCAATATGACTACATATGAAAGTTATATAAACATTACTCCAAAATTCAAACATGCAATATGTCTAAAAATGCCTGTAATATTGAATCTATGTGACTTTTTCCAGAATCAGGTATTTTGGTAAAGTTCACAAATACAAAAATTAGGTGTTACTCATAATGACAATTTTACTGCCACATTCAATATGACAGTTATTTAAACATAACTCTTAAACCACACGTGTAAAATGGCTAATATTGCCTGGAAAATTTATCTTTGTGAGTTTTACTGAAAAAAATATTTTGTTAGGTTTGTAAAGACACAAGTTAGTTTTTTTTACTCAATATGACAGTATAACTGTCATACTAAATATGAAAGTTATATAAACATAACTCCAAAAGCAAACATGCATTATGTCTAAAAATGCCTGTAATATTGTATTCATGTGAGTTTAACTAGAATCAGTTGTTTTTGTAAGGTTTGCAAATACAATATATGGGTTTTTCTTAATATGACAGTATACTGTCACACTCAATCTGACAGTTATTTAAACATAACTCCTAAACCACACATACAAAACGGCTAATAATGCCTGGAGAAATGTATCTTTGTGAGTTTTACTAGGAAAATATATTTTGTAAGGTTTGCAAAGACACAAGTTAGTTGTTTCACTCAATATGACGGTATCATACTAAATCCAATTTGCTTCCGTTTATCCGAGGTCGGGTTGCGGGGGCAGCAGCATAGGCAGAGAAGCCCAGACTTCCCTCTCCCCAGCCAATTTGTCCAGCTCTTCTCGGGGGATCCCGAGGCATTCCCAGGCCAGCCGGGAGACATAGTCTTCCAAATGTGTCCTGGGTCTTCCCCGTGGCCTCCTGCCGGTCGGACTTGCCCTAAACACCTCCCGAGGGAGGCATTCGGGTGGCATCCTGAGCAGATGCCCGAACCACCTCATCTGGCTCCTCTCAATGTGGAGGAGCAGCAGATTTACTCTGAGTTCCTCCCGGATGACAGAGCTTCTCACCCTATCTCTAGGCAGAGACCCGCCACCCGGCGGAGGAAACTCATTTCGGCCGCTTGTACCCGTGATCTTGTCCTTTCGGTCATAACCCAAAGCTCATGACCATAGGTGAATTGGGAACGTAGATCGACCGGTAAATTGAGAGCTTTGCCTTACGGCTCAGCTCCTTCTTCACCACAACGGATCGATACAGCGTCCTCATTACTGAAGATGCCGCACCGATCCGCCTGTGGATCTCACGATCCACTGTTCCCTCACTCGTGAACAAGACTCCTAGGTTCTTGAACTCTTCCACTTGGGGCAAGATCTCCTCCCCAACCTGTAGATGGCACTCCACCCTTTTCCGGGCGAGAACCATGGACTCAGACTTGGAGGTGCTGATTCTCATCCCAGTCGCTTCACACTCTGCTGCGAACCGATCCAATGAGAGCTGAAGATCCTGGCCAGTTGAAGCCATCAGGACCACATTATCTGCAAAAAGCAGAGACCTAATCCTGCAGCCAACAAACCGGATCCCCTCAACACCATGACTGCGCCTACAAATTCTGTCCATAAAAGTTATGAACAGTATCGGTGACAAAGGGCAGCCTTGGCGTAGTCCAACCCTCACTGGAAAGGGGTCCGACTTACTGCCGGCAAAGCGGACCAAGCTCTGACACTGATCATACAGGGAGCGACCCGCCACAATCAGACAGTCCGATACCCCATACTCTCTGAGCACTCCCCACAGGACTTCCCGGGATAGGGTCGAATGCCTTCTCAGTCCACAAAGCACATGTAGACTGGTTAGGCAAACTCCCATGCACACTCAACGACCCTGCCGAGAATACAGAGCTGGTCTAGAGTTCCACGACCAGGATTAAAACCATACTGTTTGTCCTGGATCCGAGGTTCGACTATCCGGCGTAGCCTCCTCTCCAGTACACATGAAAAGACCTTACCGGGAAGGCTGAGGAGTGTGTTCCACGATAGTTGGAACACACCCTCCGGTTCCCCTTCTTACAGAGAGGAACCACCACCCCGGTCTCCCAATCCAGAGGTACCGCCCCCAATGTCCACGCCATGTTGCAGAGTCTTGTCAACCAAGACAGCCCCACAGCATCCAGAGCCACCGAAGAGCTTTTTAACTACCTCAGCAACTTCAGCCCCAGAAATAGGAGAACCCACCACAGATTCCCTAGGCACTGCTTAATCATAGGAAGACATGTTGGTGGGATTGAGGAGGTCTTCGAAGTATTCCCTCCACCGATCCACAACAGCCGCAGTAGAGGTCAGCAGCACACATTACACGGTGTTGACAGTAAATAGGCTCTTTCTTCAGTTTGACGGCTTCCCTCACTGCTGGTGTCCACGACATGCACCAAACACCTTGAGGCCACAGCTCCAATCATCCGCCTCGACAAGAGAGGCACGGAAAATGGTCCAGCACCTCCCTCGTGACATGTTCAAAGTTCTTCCGGAGGTGGGAATTGAAACTCTCTCTGACAGGAGACTCTGCTAGGCGTTCCCAGCAGATCCTCACAATGCATTTGGGCCTGCCAGGTCTGTCCGGCATCCACCCCCACCATCGGAGCCAGCTCACTACCAGGTGGTGATCGGTAGAAAGCTCTGCCCCTCTCGTCACCCGAGTGTCCAAAACATGAGGCCGCAAATCCGATGACACAACTACAAAGTCAATCATGGAACTGCGGCCGAGGGTGTCCTGGTGCCAAGTGCACATATGGACACCCTTATGTTTGAACATTGTGTTTGTTATGGACAATCCGTGACGAGTACAAAAGTCCAATAACAAAGCACCACTTGGGTACAGATCCGGGTGGCCATTTTTCCCAATCACGCCTCTCCAGGTTTCACTGTCGTTGCCAACATGAGCGTTGAAGCCCCCCAGCAGAACAAGGGAATCACCCGAGGGAGCACTCTCCAGTACTCCCTCAAGGGAATCCAAAGAAGCGGGTACTCTGAGCTGCTGTTTGGTGCGTAAACACAAACAACAGTCAGGACCCGTCCCCCAACCCGAAGGCGGAGAAAGCTACCATCTCGTCTACTGTGTTAAAGTCCAATGTGCAGGCTTTGAGCCGGGGCCTGTCGCTCTCATTGCTTGCAATGCCAGAGTGGAAGAGAGTACGGCCCCTCTAAGAGAACAGGTTCCAGATCCCTTGCTGTGCGTAGAAGTGAGTCCAACTATATCTACCTGGAACTTCTCCTTCCCTCCCAGCGAGGTGACGTTCCACGTCTCAAGAGCTAGCTTATGTCGCCGATGATTGGACCGCCAAGTGCCCTGCCTTCGGCTGCTGCCCAGCTCACACTGCACCCGACCTCTATGACCCAGCCCATGAGTGGTGAGCCCTTTGGAGGGGGGACCCACATTGCCTCTTCGAGCTGAGCCTGAGTCCCATTGGGACAGGCCCGGCCACCAGGCGCTCGCCATCGTGCCCCATCTCTGGGCCTGGCTCCAGAGGGGAGCCCCGATGACCCGCGTCAGGGCGAGGAAAAATCTAGGTCCTCGATTTGTACTTCTCATAAAAGTCTTTGAGCTGCTTTTTGTCTGATCCCTCACCTAGGACCTGTTTGTCTGGGAGACCCTACCAGGGGGCATAGAAGCCCAATACCGATGGATGGACGTGCGTAATATTGTATCTATGTGAGTTTTACTAGAATCAGTTTTTTTGTAAGGTTTGCAAATAGAAAAATTAGGTTTTACTCACTATGACAGTATACTGTCACACTCAATATGACAGTTTTTAAACATAACTCCTAAACAACACATGCGAAATTGCTAATAATGACTGGAGAAATGTATCTTTGTTAGTTTTACTAGAATAATGATATTTTGTATGGTTTGCAAAGACACAAGTTGGTTGTTTTACTCAATATGACTACATATGAAAGTTATATAAACATTACTCCAAAATTCAAACATGCAATATGTCTAAAAATGCCTGTAATATTGAATCTATGTGAGTTTTACCAGAATCGGGTATTTTGGTAAGGTTTACAAATACAAAAATTAGGTGTTACTCATAATGACAGTTTTACTGCCACATTCAATATGACAGTTATTTAAACATAACTCTTAAACCACACATGGGGCGGCGTGACGAAGTTGGTAGAGTGGCCGTGCCAGCAATCGGAGGGTTGCTGGTTACTGGGGTTCAATCCCCACCTTCTACCATCTTAGTCACGTCCGTTGTGTCCTTGGGCAAGACACTTCACGCTTGCTCCTGATGGCTGCTGGTTAGCGCCTTGCATGGCAGCTCCCGCCATCAGTGTGTGAATGTGTGTGTGAATGGGTGAATGTGGAAATACTGTCAAAGCGCTTTGAGTACCTTGAAGGTAGAAAAGCGCTATACAAGTATAACCCATTTATCATTTATTATTTTACATGTAAAATGGCTAATATTGCCTGGAAAATTTATCTTTGTGAGTTTTACTGAAAAAAAAATATTTTGTAAGGTTTGGAAAGACACAAGTTAGTTTTTTTTACTCAATATGACAGTATAACTGTCATACTAAAAATGAAAGTTATATGAACATAACTCCAAAAGCAAACATGCATTATGTCTAAAAATGCCTGTAATATTGTATTCATGTGAGTTGAACTAGAATCAGTTGTTTTTGTAAGGTTTGCAAATACAAAATATGGGTTTTTCGCACTATGACAGTATACTGTCAAACTCAATCTGACAGTTATTTAAACATAACTCCTAAACCACACATGAAAATGACTAATAATGCCTGGAGAAATGTATCTTTGTGAGTTTTACTAGAAAAAATATATTTTGTAAGGTTTGCAAAGACACAAGTTAGTTGTTTTACTCAATATGACAGTATAACTGTCATACTAAATCCATCCATCCATCCATTTTCTTCCGCTTATCCGAGGTCGGGTTGCAGGGGCAGCAGCCTAAGCAGAGAAGCCCAGACTTCCCTCTCCCCAGCCACTTTGTCCAGCTCTTCTCGGGGGATCCCGAGGCATTCCCAGGCCAGCCGGGAGACATAGTCTTCCAAATGTGTCCTGGGTCTTCCCCGTGGCCTCCTGCCGGTCGGACTTGCCCTAAACACCTCCCGAGGGAGGCGTTCGGGTGGCATCCTGAGCAGATGCCCGAACCACCTCATCTGGCTCCTCTCAATGTGGAGGAGCAGCAGCTTTACTCTGAGTTCCTCCCGGATGACGGAGCTTCTCACCCTATCTCTAGGGAGAGACCCGCCACCCGGCGGAGGAAACTCATTTCGGCCGCTTGTACCCGTGATCTTGTCCTTTCGGTCATAACCCAAAGCTCATGACCATAGGTGAATTGGGAACGTAGATCGACCGGTAAATTGAGAGCTTTGCCTTACGGCTCAGCTCTTTATTCACCACAACGGATCGATACAGCGTCCTCATTACTGAAGATGCCGCACCGATCCGCCTGTGGATCTCACGATCCACTGTTCCCTCACTCGTGAACAAGACTCCTAGGTTCTTGAACTCTTCCACTTGGGGCAAGATCTCCTCCCCAAACTGTAGATGGCACTCCACCCTTTTCCGGGCGAGAACCATGGACTCAGACTTGGAGGTGCTGATTCTCATCCCAGTCTCTTCACACTCGGCTGCGAACCGATCCAATGAGAGCTGAAGATCCTGGCCAGTTGTAGCCATCAGGACCACATTATCTGCAAAAAGCAGAGACCTAATACTGCAGCCACCAAACCGGATCCCCTCAACACCATGACTGCGCCTAGAAATTCTGTCCATAAAAGTTATGAACAGAATCGGTGACAAAGGGCAGCCTTGGCGGAGTCCAACCCTCACTGGAAAGGGGTCCGACTTACTGCCGGCAATGCGGACCAAGCTCTGACACTGATCATACAGGGAGCGACCCGCCACAATCAGACAGACCCATACTCTCTGAGCACTCCCCACAGGACTTCCCGGGATACGGTCGAATGCCTTCTCAGTCCACAAAGCACATGTAGACTGGTTAGGCAAACTCTCATGCACACTCAAGGACCCTGCCGAGAATATAGAGCTGGTCTAGAGTTCCACGACCAGGACGAAAACCACACTGTTTGTCCTGGATCCGAGGTTCGACTATCCGGCGTAGCCTCCTCTCCAGTACACATGAAAAGACCTTACCGGGAAGGCTGAGGAGTGTGATCCACGATAGTTGGAACACACCCTCCGGGTCCCCTTCTTTAAGAGAGGAACCACCACCCCGGTCTCCCAATCCAGAGGTACTGCCCCCAATGTCCACGCCATGTTGCAGAGTCTTGTCAACCAAGACAGCCCCACAGCATCCAGAGCCACCGAGGAGCTTTTTTGAACTACCTCAGCAACTTCAGCCCCAGAAATAGGAGAACCCACCACAGATTCCCCAGGCACTGCTTAATCATAGGAAGACATGTTGGTGGGATTGAGGAGGTCTTCGAAGTATTCCCTCCACCGATCCACAACAGCCGCAGTAGAGGTCAACAGCACACATTACACGGTGTTGACAGTAAATTGCTCTCCCCCAACCCCACCCCCCCAGATAGGCTCTTTCTCATTGCTGGTGTCCACCAGCGGGTTCTAAGATTACCGCCACGACATGCACCAAATACCTTGAGGCCACAGCTCCAATCAGCCGCCTCGACAAGAGAGGCACGGAAAATGGTCCAGCACCTCCCTCGTGACATGTTCAAAGTTCTTCCGGAGGTGGGAATTGAAACTCTCTCTGACAGGAGACTCTGCGAGGCATTCCCAGCAGACCCTCACAATGCATTTGGGCCTGCCAGGTCTATCCGGCATCCTCCCCCACCATCGGAGCCAGCTCACCACCAGGTGGTGATCGGTAGAAAGCTCTGCCCCTCTCGTCACCCGAGTGTCCAAAACATGAGGCCGCAAATCCGATGACACAACTACAAAGTCAATCATGGAACTAAGGCCGAGGGTGTCCTGGTGCCAAGTTCACATATGGACACCCTTATGTTTGAACATTGTGTTTGTTATGTACAATCCGTGACGAGTACAAAAGTCCAATAACAAAGCACCACTTGGGTTCAGATCCGGGTGGCCATTTTTCCCAATCACGCCTCTCCAGGTTTCACTGTCGTTGCCAACATGAGCGTTGAAGCCCCCCAGCAGAACAAGGGAATCACCCGAGGGAGCACTCTCCAGTACTCCCTCAAGGCAATCCAAAGAAGTGGGTACTCTGAGCTGCTGTTTGGTGCGTAAACACAAACAACAGTCAGGACCCGTCCCCCAACCCGAAGGCGGAGGAAGCTACCATCTCGTCTACTGTGTTAAAGTCCAACGTGCAGGCTTTGAGCCGGTGGCAACAATAATTGCCTCCCCAGCCTGTCGCCTCTCATTGTTTGCAATGCCAGAGTGGAAGAGAGTCCGGCCCCTCTAGAGAGAACATGTTCCAGAGCCCTTGCTGTGCGTAGAAGTGAGTCCAACAATATCTAGCCGGAACTTCTCCTTCCTTTCCAGCGAGGTGACGTTCCACGTCTCAAGAGCTAGCTTATGTCGCCGATGATTGGACCGCCAAGTGCCCTGCCTTCGGCTGCTGCCCAGCTCACACTGCACCCGATCTCTATGACCCAGCCCATGAGTGGTGAGCCCATTGGAGGGGGGACCCACATTGCCTCTTCGAGCTGAGCCTGAGTCCCATGGGGACAGGCCCGGCCACCAGGCGCTTGCCATCGTGCCCCACCTCTGGGCCTGGCTCCAGAGTGGAGCCCCGGTGACCCGCGTCAGGGCGAGGAAAAATCTAGGTCCTCGATTAGTACTTCTCGTCTTTGAGCTGCTTTTTGTCTGATCCCTCACCTAGGACCTGTTTGTCTGGGAGACCCTACCAGGGGGCATAGAAGCCCAAGTACCGATGGATGGACGAGCGATAACCTGCTGCCACCTGTCCGCCGCAGCTAAAACCATCCTACTGGTGTGTTTTTGATAACTAGGTAATTTCCGTGCAATCAGAGTCACTTGTACCTTGATGTGTCATTTTCTGTTTGAATTGCTTTATATATATATTTATAAAGTCCGAAATTAAATAGCGTCACAGTCAGCATCACAGACACTATCGTTGACCACATGTACCGCCGCATGCTAGCTAGCTAAGTTTTCTTCATTTTTGTCATAGTCATCTCAAAAAGATGATAACTTGCAACATATGTGCTACGACTTGCAGCAATGTATTTGCGTATGTTAGACACATGCGAAGTCTCAGTTGAATGCCTAATGCATCGTTTAAGTGTGCTTTCTTTGAATGCACAAGAGTTTTTTCCAACTTCTCAGCCTTCAAAACTCACAGCCGTCACCATAAATATGGCAAGAGTAGGACTGATCTGTATAGCGCAGAAGGTTTACCTTGTAATATTGTCTCATGTAGAGCGAAGTGCGATGATATACAGGGCCTTCTCCTGCATTTGAAAAGTCATATTACCGAAGGTAGGACAGTTACGTGCCCCTTCAGTCAATGTGAAAAAAGATTTACAGTCAAGTCTACTTTCACATCGCACGTGTCAAGGAAGCTCTACGGCTACACTGAACGAAGTTTGACTTGCTCAATAGAAAATCCAAGCAGCTCCTGTGCAACACTGATGATGACTATTGTGATACGCAACTTGGGAATTCAGGATTTTCCTGTTATGAAGACATGGAGGTCTACCCCGAAAAAACAGATGAAGGTCAATTCCTCAGAAACGTAGCCTTGTTTTATATGAAGCTACAAGCGAAATTGCCACTTCCATCCTCTACTGTTCAAACCATCATTGATCACTAGCAAGAATTACATGACACAAATCAGTCACTTTTGCTGTCCAAACTTAAAGACAAGTTGACACTGCTTGGGCTTGATGAAGCCGCTGTAAGTACTGTGATTGATACCCTGAAAAGTGAGGATCTCCTCAGTGCCAACAATACACACACACACTCAAAACTGACCATAAAAGAAAAACGTTTTACAAAAATAACTTTAAATATGTGGAGCCACTCCCAATTTGTCTTGGTCAGAATGAATCAGGCAAAGAATGTTTTCTACAATATGTGCCAGTGAAAAACACTGTTATCCTTAAAGTCTGTGAGGGAGCAAATACAGCAAGTAAAAACTAGAATCCAACCTGATAATGTTATTCATGATTTGTGGGATGGCACAAATATTTAAAAGAACATGCTGCTCAAAGACAGGACAGACAGCTTAGGCATAATTCTTTATCAAGATTCCTTTGAAGTGGCAAATCCACTAGGGTCTGGAAGGAAAAAGCACAAGATTGTCAACAAGCTGTCCCACCACTCTGGTCGCTTTGGTGTAGAACACATTAAAGCCTTCTACAGAAAGCTAGGAGTATCCAACAATGATTTCAAATTAGAAATTGTCACAGCTGATGAGGTGCTTAAAAAATTGAGAGCGCTCCACCCAAACAAGGCCACCGACCTTGATAATATTCCCTTCAGATTCCTCAGGGACTCTTCCTCCATCATCACGCACATAATAAACCTTTCAATTTCACACGGCCAAGTACGAAAATATTTTAAGACAACAAGAGTAACTCCCCTCTTTGAAAAAGGAAGCAAATTGGAACCTGGCAACTACCGACCTGTTTTTATTCTCAGTTCCATTTCGAAAGTAATGGAAACAATCGTTTATGAACAGGTTGATAGTTGCCTTGCCACTAATAAACTCATATACAAATTCCAATCCGGCTTCAGAACTAACCACTCCACTGACACATGCCTTCTCTATCTGACCGACCACATCAAACATGAGGTGGACGCGGGCAAACACTGCGGCATGGTCATGCTGGACCTTCAGAAGGCATTTGACAGCGTTCACCAGGCTATACTGTTGGATAAGCTCAGAGCAATCGGATTTAACAAAACCTCATCGAGCTGGATGCAATCTTACTTGAGGGGAGAGAACAGGTGGTAGAGGTGAACGGCACCATGCCCCCCCCTCTCAGTGAGGTGTGGAGTCCCCCAAGGCAGAATATTGGGGCCTTCACTGTTCCTAATATACATAAACAACTTGTCATCGGCATGCAACTGTGAATTGTTCTTGTTTGCGGATGACTCGGCCTTGCTGGTATCAGACAAGGGACAAGTCACAGGTGGAGAAAATCCTCAGTGCTGAACTCTGCAGAACTTGCACCTGGCTCGCTGACAACAAGCTATCCATACACTTGGGTAAAACGGAATCCATCCTGTTTGGGTCCCACATCAACCATAAGAAAGTCAATGAAAAGCACCATGAGGATTCTGGCGGGAACTCTCGTTCAACCCTTTTTCGATAACGCATGCACCTCCTGGTACCCTAGCACCTCCAAAACCCTCAATTCTAAACTCCAAACATCCCAGAACAAGCAAGTCAGATTACTTCTAGACCTCCACCCCAGATCCCACCTCAGCCCACTTCTCAAAAGTGGGCTGGCTCAGGGTGGAGGACAGAGTAAAACAACTTGCACTGAGCCTAGTCTATAAAATCCGCTACACTTCCCTGATACCGAAGTACATGTCAAACTACTTCCTTAACGTTAATGACCGCCATAACCGCAACACCAGGGGGAGCTCCACTAACCACATTAAACCCAGATTCCGATCTAATAAAGGTCTTAACTCATTCTCTTTCTATGCCACATCAATGTGGAATGCGCTCCCAACAGGTATAAAAGAAAGGGCATCTCTATCCTCCTTCAAAACCGCAATAAAAGTACACCTCCAGGCAGCTACAACCCTAAACTAACACCCTCCCGGATTGTTAATAATCAAATGTAAACAATCAAATGCAGATACTTTTGCTTATGCCTTCTGAGCTCTCTCTCTCTCTCTCTCTATGTCCACTACTTGCTGTACATATCCTACCAAGTCAGACCTACAATGTTCCAATATCCATTTCTCTGTTCTCAATTGTTGATGACTGATGATAACAACCAAACTTAACACCCCCTCCCCCTCCACACCCCGGATTGTAAATAATGTAAATAATTCAATGTGATTATCTTGTGTGATGACTGTATTATGATAATAGTATATATATGGTAGTGTATATCTGTATCATGAATCAATTTAAGTGGATCCCGACTTCAACAAGTTGAAAAACTTATTTGGGTGTTACCATTTAGTGGTCAATTGTACGGAATATGTACTTCACTGTGCAACCTACTAATAAAAGTCGCAATCAATCAATCAATCAAAGTCCGGCCTTCATGCCAAGAGCCTAAATCTCTAATGTGAGTGACTTCATTAGATACTTTGCTCGCCGGGAAATAGTAGCAACAGGACTACTGCAATTTAACGACAAGCCTCAAAATTTCAGAGCTTGGAAACGCTCCTTTAAAAATGCAATAAATGGATTAGATTTAACAACAAGTGAGGAGATGGACTTGATGTTAAAGTGGCTTGGCAAAGAATCCTCTGAACACGTAGAACAAATTAGAGCCATACACATTAACAACCCAACCAAAGGTCTCAATATGATGTGGGACAGGCTTGAGCAATGTTATGGCTCAGTTGAAGGGATTGAGGATACACTCTTCAAAAGAATTGATATGTTCCCCAAAATCACATCCAAAGACTACACAAAACTAAGGAAGTTAGTGACCTGCTCATGGAAATGCAGAGTGCTAAAGCTGAATTGAGACCTTCCTGGTCTTGCGTTTTTGGATACCGCAAGAGGACTAAATCCAATTGTGCAGAAACTTCCCTTCAATTTGCAAGAAAGGTGGATCACAGTAGGAGCTAAATACAAATGCACACAACGTGTCCCCTTCCCACCATTCCAAGAAGCTAACTCAAGAAATGACCCAAGCTTTAACTTTACATCGTTCCCTGACGTACCCAAACTCGACAAACTGCCATGGAGAGCATATAAACAAAAATAAATGTCAATGCACAAAACTGATGTTGTCTCCAGTTACAATTTAGATACACAAAGAACGGCAAACAAAGCTGTTAACAGCGACAAGCTTTGCCCAATTCACATGAAACCTCATCCCCTCTCGAAGTGCAGATCATTTCGAATGAAAACACTCGATGATCGAAAAGCATTCTTAAAAGAGGACCACATTTGCTTCAAATGCTGTTCTTCATCTACACACAATGCAAAAAACTGTATGGTCAAGATACAGTGCTCTGAGTGTCTTGATGAAAAACACTGCACTGCTCTTCACCCAGGACCAGCACCCTGGTTTAAAGAAACTGAACCTGCAGCAGAGTATGGCGGGGAGAGTGACTCCGCTAAGTCGGAGGAGATCACGTCCAAGTGCACACAGGTTTGTGGCGTGAACGAAGCAGGCAGATCCTGCTCTAAAATTAGTCTTGTTAAAGTGTACCCAGCAGGCCATCCTGAACAAGCAGTAAGGCTCTATGCCATCCATGATGAACAAAGTAACAGGTCGTTAGTATGTCCTGAGTTTTTTGAATTGTTCAATGACCGTGGCCCTAGTTCCCCTTACTCACTAAGGACATGTGCTGGTACTAAAAAAGCAATGGACAGGAGAGCTACAGGATATGTAGTGGCAGCCTTGGATGGTTCAGTCCACATCCCATTGCCTAGCCTCATTGAATGTATAAATATCCCAAACGATAGAGATGAAATTCCCATACCCAGTGCAGCTATGCAACACAGTCACCTAAAGTCAGTAGCTCACCTTATCCCTGACCTGGACTGGATGTTATTAGAGTTCACAAAGTCCATAAACAGATAAGTGGCCTTAACAACGCACCCTATGCACGAAAATTGGACCTCGGGTGGATCATAGTAGGAAACGTGTGTTTAGGTGATGTCCACAAAACTCTCGCTGTGAAGACGCTTTTTCACAAATACAACTGAGAAGGGGCGTCCTACAATGTTTGAGCCATGTCCCAATGTATTTAATGTAATAGCGAGACATTGTGAGCTACAAGTTCCATTCAGCTTCAGCACTCAACTTGTGGATAGCGCTTGTGAACCTGATCATTTAGGATGTAATGTGTTCAAACAAACCAGGCATGACAATTACATCGCACCCTCCATTCAGGACAAAGCCTTCTTGAAAATAATGGAAGAAGGATACAGACAAGAGCTGGAAAGTTCCATTACAATTCAAGTCGCCACGTCAAAAACTCCTTAACAACAGAATTTCACCATTTAATTACAGTAACCGAATGGCAGCTAATGGTTCCAGTATAAAACTGTTTTTTTAAAAACTGCTATGCAGTATGAATACATTTGCATAGCCGTTTTTAAAAACAGTTGTATACTGGAACCATTAGCTGCCAGTAGGTTACTGTAATTAAATGGTGAAATTTCTTACAATGTGAGATAATGTGAAAAAAGCAATAAAAAATGATTCAAACAACTCCTAAACCAAACATGCAAAATGTCTAAAAATGCCTGTAATATTGAACATATGTGAGTTTCACTAGAATCAGTTGTTTTTGTAAGGTTTGCAAATACAAATATTAGATTTTAAACATAATGACAGTATAACTGCCACGCTCAATATGAAACCACACATGAAAATTGTCTAATAATTAATTAAGAAATGTATCTTTGTGAGTTTTACTAGAAACATTTTCTTTTGTAAGGGTTGCAAACACAAAAGTTATTTTTTTTTACTCAATATGACAGTAAAACTGCCACGCTCAATATGTCAATTATTTAAACATAACTGCTAAACTACACATGAAAAATGGCTAATAATGCCTCAAATAATGCATTCTTGTGAGTTTTGCTCGAAACATATGCTTTTTTAAGGCTTGCAAACACAAAAAGTAGTTTTTTACTCAATATGACAATAATGTTCTTAGATTATCTGAGAAAATGCGAAAAAAGCAATAAAAATGTATTCCATCATTCCTAAACCAAACATGCAAAATGTCTACAAAAAAAATTAAGAAATGTGTCTTTGAGAGTTTTACTAGAAACAATTTATTTTGTAAGGTTTGCAAACACACAAGTTATTTTTTTTACTCAATATGACAGTGTAACTGCCACGCTCACTCAATATGTCAGTTATTTAAACATAACTCCTAAACTACACATTAAAAATGGCTAATAATGCCTCAAATAATGCATTCTTGTGAGTTTTAATCGAAACATATGCTTTTTTAAGGCTTGCAAACACAAAAAGTATTTTTTTACTCAATATGACAATAATGTTCTTAGAATCCTGAGATAATGCGAAAAAAGCAATAAAAATGTATTCAATCATAATTCCTAAACCAAACATGCAACTTGTCTAAAAATGCCTGTAATATTGAATCCATGTGAGTTTTACTAGAATCAGATAATTTTTTGTAAGGTTTGCAAATACAAAAATTAGGTTTTACTCACTATGACAGTATACTGTCACACGCAATATGAGAGTAATTAAACATAACTAATAAACCACCCATGCAAAATGGCTAAAAATGTCTGAAATTATGCATCGTTGGGAGTTTTACTCCAAACATATGCTTTTTAACGGCCTGCACACACAAAAAGTAATTTTTTACTCAATATGACTGTAATTTTCTTAGAATCCTGAGATAATGCAAAAAAAGCAATACAAATTTATTCAAACATAACTCCTAAACTACACATTAAAAATGGCTAATAATGTCTCAAATGATGCATTCTTGTGAGTTTTGCTCGATACATATGCTTTTTTGAGGCTTGCAAACACAAAAAGTAGTTTTTTACTCAATATGACAATTATGTTCTTAGAATCCTGAGATAATGCGAAAAAAGTAATAAAAATGTATTCAATCATAATTCCTAAACCAAACATGTAAATTGTCTAAAAATGCCTGTAATATTGAATCCTTGTGAGTTTTACTAGAATCACTTGTTTTTGTAAGGTTTGCAAATACAAAAATTAGGTTTTACTCACTATGACAGTATACTGTCACACTCAATATGACAGTTATTAAACATAACTAGTAAACCGCCCATGCAAAATGGCTATAAATGTCTGAAATAATGCATCATTGGGAGTTTTACTCCAAACACATGCTTTTTTAAGGCCTGCAAACACAAAAAGTAGTTTTTTACTCAATATGACTGTAATGTTCTTAGAATCCTGAGATAATGCGAAAAAAGCAATACAAATGTATTCAAGCATAACTCCTAAACAACAGATCCAAAAGGGCTAATAATACCTGGAGATATGTATCTTTGTCAGTTTTACTAGAAAAATAATGTTTTGTAAGGATTGCAAAGACACAAGTTAGTTTTTTTTATTCAATATGACAGTATAACTGTCATACTAAATATGAAACTTATATAAAAATGACTCCAAAACCAAACATGCATTATGTCTAAAAATGCCTGTAATATGGAATATATGTGAGTTTTACCAGAATCGGGTATTTTGGTAAGGTTTACAAATAAAAAATTATGTTTTACTCATAATGACAGTATAACTGCCACAAACAATATGACAGTTTTTTCAAACATAACTCCTTAACCACAAATGCAAAATGGCTAATATTGCCTGGAGAAATGTAACTTTGTGAGTTTTACTGGAAAAAACATATTTTGTAAGGTTTGCAAAAACAGAAAGTAGTTTTTTACTCAATATGACAATTATGTTCTTAGAATCCTGAGATAATGCGAAAAAAGCAATAAAAATGTATTCCATCATAATTCCTAAACCAAACATGCAAGATGTCTAAAAATGAATTAAGAAATGTATCTTCGTGAGTTTTACTAGAAACATTTTCTTTTGTAAGGTTTGCAAACACACAAGTTAATTCTTTTTACTAATATGACAGTTTAACTGCCACGCTATATGTAAGTTATTTAAACATAACTCCTAAACTACACATGAAAAATGGCTAATAATGCCTCAAATAATGCATTCTTGTGAGTTTTGCTCGAAACATATGCTTTTTTAAGGCTTGCAAACACAAAAAGTAGTTTTTTTACTCAATATGACAATAATGTTCTTAGAATCCTGAGATAATGCGAAAAAAGCAATACAAATGTATTCAATCATAATTCCTAAACCAAACATGCAACTTGTCTAAAAATGCCTGTAATATTGAATCCATGTGAGTTTTACTAGAATAAGTTGTTTTTGTAAGGTTTGCAAATACAAAAATTAGGTTTTACTCACTATGACAGTATACTGTCACACTCAATATGACAGTTATTAAACATAACTAGTAAACCACACATGCAAAATGGCTAATAATGCCTTAAATAATGCATCATTGGGAGTTTTACTCTAAACATATGCTTTTTTAAGGCTTGCAAAAACAAAAAGTAGTTTTTTACTCAATATGACAGTAATGTTCTTGGAATCCTGAAATAATGCGAAAAAAGCAATAAAAATGTATTCAAACATATATCCTAAACAACACATGCAAAATGGCTAATAAAGCCTAGAGACATGTATCTTTGTTAGTTTTACTAGAAAAACGATCTTTTGTAAGGTTTGCAAAGACACAAGTTAGTTTTTTTAATTCAATACGACAGTATAACTGTCATACAGAATATGAAAGTTATTTGAACATAACTCCAAAACCAACTATGCTATCCGTCTAAAAAGGCCTGTAATACATGTGAGTTTTACTAGAAACAGTTTTTTTGTAAGGTTTGCAAATACAAAAATTAGGTTTTACTCACTATGACAGTATACTGTCACATTTAATATGACAGTTTTTAAACATAACTCCTAAACAACACATGCGAAATTGCTAATAATGACTGGAGAAATGTATCTTTGTTAGTTTTACTAGAATAATGATATTTTGTAGAGTTTGCAAAGACAGAAGTTGGTCTTTTTACTCAATATGACTACATATGAAAGTTATATAAACATTACTCCAAAATTCAAACATGCAATATGTCTAAAAATGCCTGTAATATTGAATCTATGTGACTTTTTCCAGAATCGGGTATTTTGATAAAGTTCACAAATACAAAAATTAGGTGTTACTCATAATGACAAGTTTACTGCCACATTCAATATGACAGTTATTTAAACATAACTCTTAAACCACACGTGTAAAATGGCTAATATTGCCTGGAAAATTTATCTTTGTGAGTTTTACTGAAAAAAATATTTTGTTAGGTTTGTAAAGACACAAGTTAGTTTTTTTTACTCAATATGACAGTATATAACTGTCATACTAAATATGAAAGTTATATAAACATAACTCCAAAAGCAAACATGCATTATGTCTAAAAATGCCTGTAATATTGTATTCATGTGAGTTTAACTAGAATCAGTTGTTTTTGTAAGGTTTGCAAATACAATATATGGGTTTTTCTTAATATGACAGTATACTGTCACACTCAATCTGACAGTTATTTAAACATAACTCCTAAACCACACATGCAAAACGGCTAATAATGCCTGGAGAAATGTATCTTTGTGAGTTTTACTAGAAAAATATATTTTGTAAGGTTTGCAAAGACACAAGTTAGTTGTTTTACTCAATATGACAGTATAACTGTCATACTAAATCCATCCATCCATCCATTTTCTTCCGCTTATCCGAGGTCAGGTTGCAGGGGCAGCAGCCTAAGCAGAGAAGCCCAGACTTCCCTCTCCCCAGCCACTTTGTCCAGCTCTTCTCGGGGGATCCCGAGGCATTCCCAGGCCAGCCGGGAGACATAGTCTTCCAAATGTGTCCTGGGTCTTCCCCGTGGCCTCCTGCCGGTCGGACTTGCCCTAAACACCTCCCGAGGGAGGCGTTCGGGTGGCATCCTGAGCAGATGTCCGAACCACCTCATCTGGCTCCTCTCAATGTGGAGGAGCAGCAGCTTTACTCTGAGTTCCTCCCGGATGACGGAGCTTCTCACCCTATCTCTAGGGAGAGACCCGCCACCCGGCGGAGGAAACTCATTTCGGCCGCTTGTACCCGTGATCTTGTCCTTTCGGTCATAACCCAAAGCTCATGACCATAGGTGAATTGGGAACGTAGATCGACCGGTAAATTGAGAGCTTTGCCTTACGGCTCAGCTCCTTCTTCACCACAACGGATCGATACAGCGTCCTCATTACTGAAGATGCCGCACCGATCCGCCTGTGGATCTCACGATCCACTGTTCCCTCACTCGTGAACAAGACTCCTAGGTTCTTGAACTCTTCCACTTGGGGCAAGATCTCCTCCCCAACCTGTAGATGGCACTCCACCCTTTTACGGGCGAGAACCATGGACTCAGACTTGGAGGGGCTGATTCTCATCCCAGTCGCTTCACACTCTGCTGCGAACCGATCCAATGAGAGCTGAAGATCCTGGCCAGTTGAAGCCATCAGGACCACATTATCTGCAAAAAGCAGAGACCTAATCCTGCAGCCAACAAACCGGATCCCCTCAACACCATGAATGCGCCAAGAAATTCTGTCCATAAAAGTTATGAACAGTATCGGTGACAAAGGGCAGCCTTGGCGGAGTCCAACCATCACTGGAAAGGGGTCCGACTTACTGCCGGCAAAGCGGACCAAGCTCTGACACTGATCATACAGGGAGCGACCCGCCACAATCAGACAGTCCGATACCCCATACTCTCTGAGCACTCCCCACAGGACTTCCCGGGATAGGGTCAAATGCCTTCTCAGTCCACAAAGCACATGTAGACTGGTTAGGCAAACTCCCATGCACACTCAACGACCCTGCCGAGAATACAGAGCTGGTCTAGAGTTCCACGACCAGGACGAAAACCACACTGTTTGTCCTGGATCCGAGGTTCGACTATCCGGCGTAGCCTCCTCTCCAGTACACATGAAAAGACCTTACCGGGAAGGCTGAGGAGTGTGTTCCACGATAGTTGGAACACACCCTCCGGTTCCCCTTCTTACAGAGAGGAACCACCACCCCGGTCTCCCAATCCAGAGGTACCGCCCCCAATGTCCACGCCATGTTGCAGAGTCTTGTCAACCAAGACAGCCCCACAGCATCCAGAGCCACCGAGGAGCTTTTTAACTACCTCAGCAACCTCAGCCCCAGAAATAGGAGAACCCACCACAGATTCCCTAGGCACTGCTTAATCATAGGAAGACATGTTGGTGGGATTGAGGAGGTCTTCGAAGTATTCCCTCCACCGATCCACAACAGCCGCAGTAGAGGTCAGCAGCACACATTACACGGTGTTGACGGTAAATAGGCTCTTTCTTCAGTTTGACGGCTTCCCTCACTGCTGGTGTCCACCAGCGGGTTCTAAGATTACCGCCACGACATGCACCAAACACCTTGAGGCCACAGCTCCAATCAGCCGCCTCGACAAGAGAGGCACGGAAAATGGTCCAGCACCTCCCTCGTGACATGTTCAAAGTTCTTCCGGAGGTGGGAATTGAAACTCTCTCTGACAGGAGACTCTGCTAGGCGTTCCCAGCAGAACCTCACAATGCATTTGGGCCTGGATCCTCCCCCACCATCGGAGCCAGCTCACCACCAGGTGGTGATCGGTAGAAAGCTCTGCCCCTCTCGTCACCCGAGTGTCCAAAACATGAGGCCGCAAATCCGATGACACAACTACAAAGTAAATCATGGAACTGCGGCCGAGGGTGTCCTGGTGCCAAGTGCACATATGGACACCCTTATGTTTGAACATTGTGTTTGTTATGGACAATCCGTGACGAGTACAAAAGTCCAATAACAAAGCACCACTTGGGTACAGATCCGGGTGGCCATTTTTCCCAATCACGCCCCTCCAGGTTTCACTGTCGTTGCCAACATGAGCGTTGAAGCCCCCCAGCAGAACAAGGGAATCACCCGAGGGAGCACTCTCCAGTACTCCTTCAAGGGAATCCAAAGAAGCGGGTACTCTGAGCTGCTGTTTGGTGCGTAAACACAAACAACAGTCAGGACCCGTCCCCCAACCCGAAGGCGGAGAAAGCTACCATCTCGTCTACTGTGTTAAAGTCCAATGTGCAGGCTTTGAGCCGGGGCCTGTCGCTCTCATTGCTTGCAATGCCAGAGTGGAAGAGAGTACGGCCCCTCTAAGAGAACAGGTTCCAGATCCCTTGCTGTGCGTAGAAGTGAGTCCAACTATATCTACCTGGAACTTCTCCTTCCCTCCCAGCGAGGTGACGTTCCACGTCTCAAGAGCTAGCTTATGTCGCCGATGATTGGACCGCCAAGTGCCCTGCCTTCGGCTGCTGCCCAGCTCACACTGCACCCGACCTCTATGACCCAGCCCATGAGTGGTGAGCCCTTTGGAGGGGGGACCCACATTGCCTCTTCGAGCTGAGCCTGAGTCCCATTGGGACAGGCCCGGCCACCAGGCGCTCGCCATCGTGCCCCATCTCTGGGCCTGGCTCCAGAGGGATGCCCCGATGACCCGCGTCAGGGCGAGGAAAAATCTAGGTCCTCGATTTGTACTTCTCATAAAAGTCTTTGAGCTGCTTTTTGTCTGATCCCTCACCTAGGACCTGTTTGTCTGGGAGACCCTACCAGGGGGCATAGAAGCCCAATACCGATGGATGGACGAGCGTAATATTGTATCTATGTGAGTTTTACTAGAATCCGTTTTTTTGTAAGGTTTGCAAATAGAAAAATTAGGTTTTACTCACTATGACAGTATACTGTCACACTCAATATGACAGTTTTTAAACATAACTCCTAAACAACACATGCGAAATTGCTAATAATGACTGGAGAAATGTATCTTTGTTAGTTTTACTAGAATAATGATATTTTGTACGGTTTGCAAAGACACAAGTTGGTTGTTTTACTCAATATGACTACATATGAAAGTTATATAAACATTACTCCAAAATTCAAACATGCAATATGTCTAAAAATGCCTGTAATATTGAATCTATGTGAGTTTTACCAGAATCGGGTATTTTGGTAAGGTTTACAAATACAAAAATTAGGTGTTACTCATAATGACAGTTTTACTGCCACATTCAATATGACAGTTATTTAAACATAACTCTTAAACCACACATGGGGCGGCGTGACGAAGTTGGTAGAGTGGCCGTGCCAGCAATCGGAGGGTTGCTGGTTACTGGGGTTCAATCCCCACCTTCTACCATCTTAGTCACGTCCGTTGTGTCCTTGGGCATGACACTTCACCCTTGCTCCTGATGGCTGCTGGTTAGCGCCTTGCATGGCAGCTCCCGCCGTCAGTGTGTGAATGTGTGTGTGAATGGGTGAATGTGGAAATACTGTCAAAGCGCTTTGAGTACCTTGAAGGTAGAAAAGCGCTATACAAGTATAACCCATTTATCATTTATTATTTTACATGTAAAATGGCTAATATTGCCTGGAAAATTTATCTTTGTGAGTTTTACTGAAAAAAAAATATTTTGTAAGGTTTGTAAAGACACAAGTTAGTTTTTTTTACTCAATATGACAGTATAACTGTCATACTAAAAATGAAAGTTATATAAACATAACTCCAAAAGCAAACATGCATTATGTCTAAAAATGCCTGTAATATTGTATTCATGTGAGTTGAACTAGAATCAGTTGTTTTTGTAAGGTTTGCAAATACAAAATATGGGTTTTTCGCACTATGACAGTATACTGTCAAACTCAATCTGACAGTTATTTAAACATAACTCCTAAACCACACATGAAAATGACTAATAATGCCTGGAGAAATGTATCTTTGTGAGTTTTACTAGAAAAAATATATTTTGTAAGGTTTGCAAAGACACAAGTTAGTTGTTTTACTCAATATGACAGTATAACTGTCATACTAAATCCATCCATCCATCCATTTTCTTCCGCTTATCCGAGGTCGGGTTGCAGGGGCAGCAGCCTAAGCAGAGAAGCCCAGACTTCCCTCTCCCCAGCCACGTTGTCCAGCTCTTCTCGGGGGATCCCGAGGCATTCCCAGGCCAGCCGGGAGACATAGTCTTCCAAATGTGTCCTGGGTCTTCCCCGTGGCCTCCTGCCGGTCGGACTTGCCCTAAACACCTCCCGAGGGAGGCGTTCGGGTGGCATCCTGAGCAGATGCCCGAACCACCTCATCTGGCTCCTCTCAATGTGGAGGAGCAGCAGCTTTACTCTGAGTTCCTCCCGGATGACGGAGCTTCTCACCCTATCTCTAGGGAGAGACCCGCCACCCGGCGGAGGAAACTCATTTCGGCCGCTTGTACCCGTGATCTTGTCCTTTCGGTCATAACCCAAAGCTCATGACCATAGGTGAATTGGGAACGTAGATCGACCGGTAAATTGAGAGCTTTGCCTTACGGCTCAGCTCTTTATTCACCACAACGGATCGATACAGCGTCCTCATTACTGAAGATGCCGCACCGATCCGCCTGTGGATCTCACGATCCACTGTTCCCTCACTCGTGAACAAGACTCCTAGGTTCTTGAACTCTTCCACTTGGGGCAAGATCTCCTCCCCAAACTGTAGATGGCACTCCACCCTTTTCCGGGCGAGAACCATGGACTCAGACTTGGAGGTGCTGATTCTCATCCCAGTCGCTTCACACTCGGCTGCGAACCGATCCAATGAGAGCTGAAGATCCTGGCCAGTTGTAGCCATCAGGACCACATTATCTGCAAAAAGCAGAGACCTAATACTGCAGCCACCAAACCGGATCCCATCAACACCATAACTGCGCCTAGAAATTCTGTCCATAAAAGTTATGAACAGAATCGGTGACAAAGGGCAGCCTTGGCGGAGTCCAACCCTCACTGGAAAGGGGTCCGACTTACTGCCGGCAATGCGGACCAAGCTCTGACACTGATCATACAGGGAGCGACCCGCCACAATCAGACAGACCCATACTCTCTGAGCACTCCCCACAGGACTTCCCGGGATACGATCGAATGCCTTCTCAGTCCACAAAGCACATGTAGACTGGTTAGGCAAACTCCCATGCACACTCAAGGACCCTGCCGAGAATATAGAGCTGGTCTAGAGTTCCACGACCAGGACGAAAACCACACTGTTCGTCCTGGATCCGAGGTTCGACTATCCGGCGTAGCCTCCTCTCCAGTACACATGAAAAGACCTTACCGGGAAGGCTGAGGAGTGTGATCCGGTTCCCCTTCTTACAGAGAGTAACCACCACCCCGGTCTCCCAATCCAGAGGTACGGCCCCCAATGTCCACGCCATGTTGCAGAGTCTTGTCAACCAAGACAGCCCCACAGCATCCAGAGCCACCGAGGAGCTTTTTTGAACTACCTCAGCAACTTCAGCCCCAGAAATAGGAGAACCCACCACAGATTCCCCAGGCACTGCTTAATCATAGGAAGACATGTTGGTGGGATTGAGGAGGTCTTCGAAGTATTCCCTCCACCGATCCACAACAGCCGCAGTAGAGGTCAACAGCACACATTACACGGTGTTGACAGTAAATTGCTCTCCCCCAACCCCACCCCCCCAGATAGGCTCTTTCTCATTGCTGGTGTCCACCAGCGGGTTCTAAGATTACCGCCACGACATGCACCAAATACCTTGAGGCCACAGCTCCAATCAGCCGCCTCGACAAGAGAGGCACGGAAAATGGTCCAGCACCTCCCTCGTGACATGTTCAAAGTTCTTCCGGAGGTGGGAATTGAAACTTTCTCTGACAGGAGACTCTGCGAGGCGTTCCCAGCTGACCCTCACAATGCATTTGGGCCTGCCAGGTCTATCCGGCATCCTCCCCCACCATCGGAGCCAGCTCACCACCAGGTGGTGATCGGTAGAAAGCTCTGCCCCTCTCGTCACCCGAGTGTCCAAAACATGAGGCCGCAAATCCGATGACACAACTACAAAGTCAATCATGGAACTGCGGCCGAGGGTGTCCTGGTGCCAAGTTCACATATGGACACCCTTATGTTTGAACATTGTGTTTGTTATGTACAATCCGTGACGAGTACAAAAGTCCAATAACAAAGCACCACTTGGGTTCAGATCCGGGTGGCCATTTTTCCCAATCACGCCTCTCCAGGTTTCACTGTCGTTGCCAACATGAGCGTTGAAGCCCCCCAGCAGAACAAGGGAATCACCCGAGGGAGCACTCTCCAGTACTCCCTCAAGGCAATCCAAAGAAGTGGGTACTCTGAGCTGCTGTTTGGTGCGTAAACACAAACAACAGTCAGGACCCGTCCCCCAACCCGAAGGCGGAGGAAGCTACCATCTCGTCTACTGTGTTAAAGTCCAACGTGCAGGCTTTGAGCCGTTGGCAACAATAATTGCCTCCCCAGCCTGTCGCCTCTCATTGCTTGCAATGCCAGAGTGGAAGAGAGTCCGGCCCCTCTAGAGAGAACATGTTCCAGAGCCCTTGCTGTGCATAGAAGTGAGTCCAACAATATCTAGCCGGAACTTCTCCTTCCTTTCCAGCGAGGTGACGTTCCACGTCTCAAGAGCTAGCTTATGTCGCCGATGATTGGACCGCCAAGTGCCCTGCCTTCGGCTGCTGCCCAGCTCACACTGCACCCGATCTCTATGACCCAGCCCATGAGTGGTGAGCCCATTGGAGGGGGGACCCACATTGCCTCTTCGAGCTGAGCCTGAGTCCCATGGGGACAGGCCCGGCCACCAGGCGCTTGCCATCGTGCCCCACCTCTGGGCCTGGCTCCAGAGTGGAGCCCCGGTGACCCGCGTCAGGGCGAGGAAAAATCTAGGTCCTCGATTAGTACTTCTCATAAAGGTCTTTGAGCTGCTTTTTGTCTGATCCCTCACCTAGGACCTGTTTGTCTGGGAGACCCTACCAGGGGGCATAGAAGCCCAAGTACCGATGGATGGACGAGCGATAACCTGCTGCCACCTGTCCGCCGCAGCTAAAACCATCCTACTGGTGTGTTTTTGATAACAAGGTAATTTCCGTGCAATCAGAGTCACTTGTACCTTGATGTGTCATTTTCTGTTTGAATTGCTTTATATATATATTTATAAAGTCCGAAATTAAATAGCGTCACAGTCAGCATCACAGACACTATCGTTGACCACATGTACCGCCGCATGCTAGCTAGCTAAGTTTTCTTCATTTTTGTCATAGTCATCTCAAAAAGATGATAACTTGCAACATATGTGCTACGACTTGCAGCAATGTATTTGCGTATGTTAGACACATGCGAAGTCTCAGTTGAATGCCTAATGCATCGTTTAAGTGTGCTTTCCCTGAATGCACAAGAGTTTTTTTCAACTTCTCAGCCTTCAAAACTCACAGCCGTCACCATAAATATGGCAAGAGTAGGACTGATCTGTATAGCGCAGAAGGTTTACCTTGTAATATTGTCTCATGTAGAGCGAAGTGCGATGATATACGGGGCCTTCTCCTGCATTTGAAAAGTCATATTACCGAAGGTAGGACAGTTACGTGCCCCTTCAGTCAATGTGAAAAAAGACTAGGGTCTGGAAGGAAAAAGCACAAGATTGTCAACAAGCTGTCCCACCACTCTGGTCGCTTTGGTGTAGAACACATTCTACATCAGCCTTCTACAGAAAGCTAGGAGTATCCAACAATGATTTCAAATTAGAAATTGTCACAGCTGATGAGGTGCTTAAAAAATTGAGCGCGCTCCACCCAAACAAGGCCACCGACCTTGATAATATTCCCTTCAGATTCCTAAGGGACTCTTCCTCCATCATCACGCACATAATAAACCTTTCAATTTCACACGGCCAAGTACGAAAATATTTTAAGACAACAAGAGTAACTCCCCTCTTTGAAAAAGGAAGCAAATTGGAACCTGGCAACTACCGACCTGTTTTTATTCTCAGTTCCATTTCGAAAGTAATGGAAACAATCGTTTATGAACAGGTTGATAGTTGCCTTGCCACTAATAAACTCATATACAAATTCCAATCCGGCTTCAGAACTAACCACTCCACTGACACATGCCTTCTCTATCTGACCGACCACATCAAACATGAGGTGGACGCGGGCAAACACTGCGGCATGGTCATGCTGGACCTTCAGAAGGCCTTTGACAGCGTTCACCAGGCTATACTGTTGGATAAGCTCAGAGCAATCGGATTTAACAAAACCTCATTGACCTGGATGCAATCTTACTTGAGGGGAGAGAACAGGTGGTAGAGGTGAACGGCACCATGCCCCCCCCCCTCTCTCAGTGAGGTGTGGAGTCCCCCAAGGCAGAATATTGGGGCCTTCACTGTTCCTAATATACATAAACAACTTGTCATCGGCATGCAACTGTGAATTGTTCTTGTTTGCGGATGACTCGGCCTTGCTGGTATCAGACAAGGGACAAGTCACAGGTGGAGAAAATCCTCAGTGCTGAACTCTGCAGAACTTGCACCTGGCTCGCTGACAACAAGCTATCCATACACTTGGGTAAAACGGAATCCATCCTGTTTGGGTCCCACATCAACCATAAGAAAGTCAATGACTTCACTATAAAAGTGGGTGTCATTGTTATCACCAGGAAGGATGAGGTCACCTACCTAGGTTCCATTCTAGAGGCTAATCTTTCCTGCGATAAAATGGCAACCAAGCTAATCAAAAAGGTCAACCAATGAACGAGATTTCTCTGTAGAATCTCCTCTCTGGTCAACAAAAGCACCATGAGGATTCTGGCGGGAACTCTCGTTCAACCCTTTTTCGATAACGCATGCACCTCCTGGTACCCTAGCACCCCCAAAACCCTCAATTCTAAACTCCAAACATCCCAGAACAAGCAAGTCAGATTACTTCTAGACCTCCACCCCAGATCCCACCTCAGCCCACTTCTCAAAAGTGGGCTGGCTCAGGGTGGAGGACAGAGTAAAACAACTTGCACTGAGCCTAGTCTATAAAATCCGCTACACTTCCCTGATACCGAAGTACATGTCAAACTACTTCCTTAACGTTAATGACCGCCATAACCGCAACACCAGGGGGAGCTCCACTAACCACATTAAACCCAGATTCCGATCTAATAAAGGTCTTAACTCATTCTCTTTCTATGCCACATCAATGTGGAATGCGCTCCCAACAGGTATAAAAGAAAGGGCATCTCTATCCTCCTTCAAAACCGCAATAAAAGTACACCTCCAGGCAGCTACAACCCTAAACTAACACCCTCCCGGATTGTTAATAATCAAATGTAAACAATCAAATGCAGATACTTTTGCTTATGCCTTCTGAGCTCTCTCTCTCTCTCTCTCTATGTCCACTACTTGCTGTACATATCCTACCAAGTCAGACCTACAATGTTCCAATATCCATTTCTCTGTTCTCAATTGTTGATGACTGATGATAACAACCAAACTTAACACCCCCCTCCCCCTCCACACCCCGGATTGTAAATAATGTAAATAATTCAATGTGATTATCTTGTGTGATGACTGTATTATGATAATAGTATATATATGGTAGTGTATATCTGTATCATGAATCAATTTAAGTGGATCCCGACTTCAACAAGTTGAAAAACTTATTTGGGTGTTACCATTTAGTGGTCAATTGTACGGAATATGTACTTCACTGTGCAACCTACTAATAAAAGTCGCAATCAATCAATCAATCAAAGTCCGGCCTTCATGCCAAGAGCCTAAATCTCTAATGTGAGTGACTTCATTAGATACTTTGCTCGCCGGGAAATAGTAGCAACAGGACTACTGCAATTTAACGACAAGCCTCAAAATTTCAGAGCTTGGAAACGCTCCTTTAAAAATGCAATAAATGGTTTAGATTTAACAACAAGTGAGGAGATGGACTTGATGTTAAAGTGGCTTGGCAAAGAATCCTCTGAACACGTAGAACAAATTAGAGCCATACACATTAACAACCCAACCAAAGGTCTCAATATGATGTGGGACAGGCTTGAGCAATGTTATGGCTCAGTTGAAGGGATTGAGGATACACTCTTCAAAAGAATTGATATGTTCCCCAAAATCACATCCAAAGACTACACAAAACTAAGGAAGTTAGTGACCTGCTCATGGAAATGCAGAGTGCTAAAGCTGAATTGAGACCTTCCTGGTCTTGCGTTTTTGGATACCGCAAGAGGACTAAATCCAATTGTGCAGAAACTTCCCTTCAATTTGCAAGAAAGGTGGATCACAGTAGGAGCTAAATACAAATGCACACAACGTGTCCCCTTCCACCATTCCAAGAAGCTAACTCAAGAAATGACCCAAGCTTTAACTTTACATCGTTCCCTGACGTACCCAAACTCGACAAACTGCCATGGAGAGCATATAAACAAAAATAAATGTCAATGCACAAAACTGATGTTGTCTCCAGTTACAATTTAGATACACAAAGAACGGCAAACAAAGCTGTTAACAGCGACAAGCTTTGCCCAATTCACATGAAACCTCATCCCCTCTCGAAGTGCAGATCATTTCGAATGAAAACACTCGATGATCGAAAAGCATTCTTAAAAGAGGACCACATTTGCTTCAAATGCTGTTCTTCATCTACACACAATGCAAAAAACTGTATGGTCAAGATACAGTGCTCTGAGTGTCTTGATGAAAAACACTGCACTGCTCTTCACCCAGGACCAGCACCCTGGTTTAAAGAAACTGAACCTGCAGCAGAGTATGGCGGGGAGAGTGACTCCGCTAAGTCGGAGGAGATCACGTCCAAGTGCACACAGGTTTGTGGCGTGAACGAAGCAGGCAGATCCTGCTCTAAAATTAGTCTTGTTAAAGTGTACCCAGCAGGCCATCCTGAACAAGCAGTAAGGCTCTATGCCATCCATGATGAACAAAGTAACAGGTCGTTAGTATGTCCTGAGTTTTTTTAATTGTTCAATGACCGTGGCCCTAGTTCCCCTTACTCACTAAGGACATGTGCTGGTACTAAAAAAGCAATGGACAGGAGAGCTACAGGATATGTAGTGGCAGCCTTGGATGGTTCAGTCCACATCCCATTGCCTAGCCTCATTGAATGTATAAATATCCCAAACGATAGAGATGACATTCCCATACCCAGTGCAGCTATGCAACACAGTCACCTAAAGTCAGTAGCTCACCTTATCCCTGACCTGGACTGGATGTTATTAGAGTTCACAAAGTCCATAAACAGATAAGTGGCCTTAACAACGCACCCTATGCACGAAAATTGGACCTCGGGTGGATCATAGTAGGAAACGTGTGTTTAGGTGATGTCCACAAAACTCTCGCTGTGAAGACGCTTTTTCACAAATACAACTGAGAAGGGGCGTCCTACAATGTTTGAGCCATGTCCCAATGTATTTAATGTAATAGCGAGACATTGTGAGCTACAAGTTCCATTCAGCTTCAGCACTCAACTTGTGGATAGCGCTTGTGAACCTGATCATTTAGGATGTAATGTGTTCAAACAAACCAGGCATGACAATTACATCGCACCCTCCATTCAGGACAAAGCCTTCTTGAAAATAATGGAAGAAGGATACAGACAAGAGCTGGAAAGTTCCATTACAATTCAAGTCGCCACGTCAAAAACTCCTTAACAACAGAATTTCACCATTTAATTACAGTAACCGAATGGCAGCTAATGGTTCCAGTATAAAACTGTTTTTTTTAAAAACTGCTATGCAGTATGAATACATTTGCATAGCCGTTTTTAAAAACAGTTGTATACTGGAACCATTAGCTGCCAGTAGGTTACTGTAATTAAATGGTGAAATTTCTTACAATGTGAGATAATGTGAAAAAAGCAATAAAAAATGATTCAAACAACTCCTAAACCAAACATGCAAAATGTCTAAAAATGCCTGTAATATTGAACATATGTGAGTTTCACTAGAATCAGTTGTTTTTGTAAGGTTTGCAAATACAAATATTAGATTTTAAACATAATGACAGTATAACTGCCACGCTCAATATGAAACCACACATGAAAATTGTCTAATAATTAATTAAGAAATGTATCTTTGTGAGTTTTACTAGAAACATTTTCTTTTGTAAGGGTTGCAAACACAAAAGTTATTTTTTTTTACTCAATATGACAGTAAAACTGCCACGCTCAATATGTCAATTATTTAAACATAACTGCTAAACTACACATGAAAAATGGCTAATAATGCCTCAAATAATGCATTCTTGTGAGTTTTGCTCGAAACATATGCTTTTTTAAGGCTTGCAAACACAAAAAGTAGTTTTTTACTCAATATGACAATAATGTTCTTAGATTATCTGAGAAAATGCGAAAAAAGCAATAAAAATGTATTCCATCATTCCTAAACCAAACATGCAAAATGTCTACAAAAAAAATTAAGAAATGTGTCTTTGAGAGTTTTACTAGAAACAATTTATTTTGTAAGGTTTGCAAACACACAACTTATTTTTTTTACTCAATATGACAGTGTAACTGCCACGCTCACTCAATATGTCAGTTATTTAAACATAACTCCTAAACTACACATTAAAAATGGCTAATAATGCCTCAAATAATGCATTCTTGTGAGTTTTAATCGAAACATATGCTTTTTTAAGGCTTGCAAACACAAAAAGTATTTTTTTACTCAATATGACAATAATGTTCTTAGAATCCTGAGATAATGCGAAAAAAGCAATAAAAATGTATTCAATCATAATTCCTAAACCAAACATGCAACTTGTCTAAAAATGCCTGTAATATTGAATCCATGTGAGTTTTACTAGAATCAGATAATTTTTTGTAAGGTTTGCAAATACAAAAATTAGGTTTTACTCACTATGACAGTATACTGTCACACGCAATATGAGAGTAATTAAACATAACTAATAAACCACCCATGCAAAATGGCTAAAAATGTCTGAAATTATGCATCATTGGGAGTTTTACTCCAAACATATGCTTTTTTACGGCCTGCACACACAAAAAGTATTTTTTTACTCAATATGACTGTAATTTTCTTAGAATCCTGAGATAATGCAAAAAAAGCAATACAAATTTATTCAAACATAACTCCTAAACTACACATTAAAAATGGCTAATAATGTCTCAAATGATGCATTCTTGTGAGTTTTGCTCGATACATATGCTTTTTTGAGGCTTGCAAACACAAAAAGTAGTTTTTTACTCAATATGACAATTATGTTCTTAGAATCCTGAGATAATGCGAAAAAAGTAATAAAAATGTATTCAATCATAATTCCTAAACCAAACATGTAAATTGTCTAAAAATGCCTGTAATATTGAATCCTTGTGAGTTTTACTAGAATCACTTGTTTTTGTAAGGTTTGCAAATACAAAAATTAGGTTTTACTCACTATGACAGTATACTGTCACACTCAATATGACAGTTATTAAACATAACTAGTAAACCGCCCATGCAAAATGGCTATAAATGTCTGAAATAATGCATCATTGGGAGTTTTACTCCAAACACATGCTTTTTTAAGGCCTGCAAACACAAAAAGTAGTTTTTTACTCAATATGACTGTAATGTTCTTAGAATCCTGAGATAATGCGAAAAAAGCAATACAAATGTATTCAAGCATAACTCCTAAACAACAGATCCAAAAGGGCTAATAATACCTGGAGATATGTATCTTTGTCAGTTTTACTAGAAAAATAATGTTTTGTAAGGATTGCAAAGACACAAGTTAGTTTTTTTTATTCAATATGACAGTATAACTGTCATACTAAATATGAAAGTTATATAAAAATGACTCCAAAACCAAACATGCATTATGTCTAAAAATGCCTGTAATATGGAATATATGTGAGTTTTACCAGAATCGGGTATTTTGGTAAGGTTTACAAATAAAAAATTATGTTTTACTCATAATGACAGTATAACTGCCACAAACAATATGACAGTTTTTTCAAACATAACTCCTTAACCACAAATGCAAAATGGCTAATATTGCCTGGAGAAATGTAACTTTGTGAGTTTTACTGGAAAAAACATATTTTGTTAGGTTTGCAAAAACAGAAAGTAGTTTTTTACTCAATATGACAATTATGTTCTTAGAATCCTGAGATAATGCGAAAAAAGCAATAAAAATGTATTCCATCATAATTCCTAAACCAAACATGCAAGATGTCTAAAAATGAATTAAGAAATGTATCTTCGTGAGTTTTACTAGAAACATTTTCTTTTGTAAGGTTTGCAAACACACAAGTTAATTCTTTTTACTAATATGACAGTTTAACTGCCACGCTATATGTAAGTTATTTAAACATAACTCCTAAACTACACATGAAAAATGGCTAATAATGCCTCAAATAATGCATTCTTGTGAGTTTTGCTCGAAACATATGCTTTTTTAAGGCTTGCAAACACAAAAAGTAGTTTTTTTACTCAATATGACAATAATGTTCTTAGAATCCTGAGATAATGCGAAAAAAGCAATACAAATGTATTCAATCATAATTCCTAAACCAAACATGCAACTTGTCTAAAAATGCCTGTAATATTGAATCCATGTGAGTTTTACTAGAATAAGTTGTTTTTGTAATGTTTACAAATACAAAACTTGGGTTTTACTCACTATGACAGTATACTGTCACACTCAATATGAAAGTTATTAAACATAACTAGTAAACCACACATGCAAAATGGCTAATAATGCCTGAAATAATGCATCATTGGGAGTTTTACTCTAAACATATGCTTTTTTAAGGCTTGCAAAAACAAAAAGTAGTTTTTTACTCAATATGATAGTAATGTTCTTGGAATCCTGAGATAATGCGAAAAAAGCAATAAAAATGTATTCAAACATATATCCTAAACAACACATGCAAAATGGCTATTAAAGCCTATTAAAACCTTACAAAAGATAATTTTTCTAGTAAAACTAACAAAGATACATGTCTATGTATCTTTGTTAGTTTTACTAGAAAAATTATCTTTTGTAAGGTTTGCAAGGACACAAATTAGATTTTTTAATTCAATACGACAGTATAACTGTCATACAGAATATGAAAGTTATTTGAACATAACTCCAAAACCAACTATGCTATCCTTCTAAAAAGGCCTGTAATACATGTGAGTTTTACTAGAAACAGTTTTTTTGTAAGGTTTGCAAATACAAAAATTAGGTTTTACTCACTATGACAGTATACTGTCACATTTAATATGACAGTTTTTAAACATAACTCCTAAACAACACATGCAAAATTGCTAATAATGACTGGAGAAATGTATCTTTGTTAGTTTTACTAGAATAATGATCTTTTGTAGAGTTTGCAAAGACAGAAGTTGGTCGTTTTACTCAATATGACTACATATGAAAGTTATATAAACATTACTCCAAAATTCAAACATGCAATATGTCTAAAAATGCCTGTAATATTGAATCTATGTGACTTTTTCCAGAATCAGGTATTTTGGTAAAGTTCACAAATACAAAAATTAGGTGTTACTCATAATGACAATTTTACTGCCACATTCAATATGACAGTTATTTAAACATAACTCTTAAACCACACGTGTAAAATGGCTAATATTGCCTGGAAAATTTATCTTTGTGAGTTTTACTGAAAAAAATATTTTGTTAGGTTTGTAAAGACACAAGTTAGTTTTTTTTACTCAATATGACAGTATAACTGTCATACTAAATATGAAAGTTATATAAACATAACTCCAAAAGCAAACATGCATTATGTCTAAAAATGCCTGTAATATTGTATTCATGTGAGTTTAACTAGAATCAGTTGTTTTTGTAAGGTTTGCAAATACAATATATGGGTTTTTCTTAATATGACAGTATACTGTCACACTCAATCTGACAGTTATTTAAACATAACTCCTAAACCACACATACAAAACGGCTAATAATGCCTGGAGAAATGTATCTTTGTGAGTTTTACTAGAAAAATATATTTTGTAAGGTTTGCAAAGACACAAGTTAGTTGTTTCACTCAATATGACGGTATCATACTAAATCCAATTTGCTTCCGCTTATCCGAGGTCGGGTTGCGGGGGCAGCAGCATAGGCAGAGAAGCCCAGACTTCCCTCTCCCCAGCCAATTTGTCCAGCTCTTCTCGGGGGATCCCGAGGCATTCCCAGGCCAGCCGGGAGACATAGTCTTCCAAATGTGTCCTGGGTCTTCCCCGTGGCCTCCTGCCGGTCGGACTTGCCCTAAACACCTCCCGAGGGAGGCATTCGGGTGGCATCCTGAGCAGATGCCCGAACCACCTCATCTGGCTCCTCTCAATGTGGATGAGCAGCAGATTTACTCTGAGTTCCTCCCGGATGACAGAGCTTCTCACCCTATCTCTAGGCAGAGACCCGCCACCCGGCGGAGGAAACTCATTTCGGCCGCTTGTACCCGTGATCTTGTCCTTTCGGTCATAACCCAAAGCTCATGACCATAGGTGAATTGGGAACGTAGATCGACCGGTAAATTGAGAGCTTTGCCTTACGGCTCAGCTCCTTCTTCACCACAACGGATCGATACAGCGTCCTCATTACTGAAGATGCCGCACCGATCCGCCTGTGGATCTCACGATCCACTGTTCCCTCACTCGTGAACAAGACTCCTAGGTTCTTGAACTCTTCCACTTGGGGCAAGATCTCCTCCCCAAACTGTAGATGGCACTCCACCCTTTTCCGGGCGAGAACCATGGACTCAGACTTGGAGGTGCTGATTCTCATCCCAGTCTCTTCACACTCGGCTGCGAACCGATCCAATGAGAGCTGAAGATCCTGGCCAGTTGTAGCCATCAGGACCACATTATCTGCAAAAAGCAGAGACCTAATACTGCAGCCACCAAACCGGATCCCCTCAACACCATGACTGCGCCTAGAAATTCTGTCCATAAAAGTTATGAACAGAATCGGTGACAAAGGGCAGCCTTGGCGGAGTCCAACCCTCACTGGAAAGGGGTCCGACTTACTGCCGGCAATGCGGACCAAGCTCTGACACTGATCATACAGGGAGCGACCCGCCACAATCAGACAGACCCATACTCTCTGAGCACTCCCCACAGGACTTCCCGGGATACGGTCGAATGCCTTCTCAGTCCACAAAGCACATGTAGACTGGTTAGGCAAACTCTCATGCACACTCAAGGACCCTGCCGAGAATATAGAGCTGGTCTAGAGTTCCACGACCAGGACGAAAACCACACTGTTTGTCCTGGATCCGAGGTTCGACTATCCGGCGTAGCCTCCTCTCCAGTACACATGAAAAGACCTTACCGGGAAGGCTGAGGAGTGTGATCCACGATAGTTGGAACACACCCTCCGGGTCCCCTTCTTTAAGAGAGGAACCACCACCCCGGTCTCCCAATCCAGAGGTACTGCCCCCAATGTCCACGCCATGTTGCAGAGTCTTGTCAACCAAGACAGCCCCACAGCATCCAGAGCCACCGAGGAGCTTTTTTGAACTACCTCAGCAACTTCAGCCCCAGAAATAGGAGAACCCACCACAGATTCCCCAGGCACTGCTTAATCATAGGAAGACATGTTGGTGGGATTGAGGAGGTCTTCGAAGTATTCCCTCCACCGATCCACAACAGCCGCAGTAGAGGTCAACAGCACACAGTACACGGTGTTGACAGTAAATTGCTCTCCCCCAACCCCACCCCCCCAGATAGGCTCTTTCTCATTGCTGGTGTCCACCAGCGGGTTCTAAGATTACCGCCACGACATGCACCAAATACCTTGAGGCCACAGCTCCAATCAGCCGCCTCGACAAGAGAGGCACGGAAAATGGTCCAGCACCTCCCTCGTGACATGTTCAAAGTTCTTCCGGAGGTGGGAATTGAAACTCTCTCTGACAGGAGACTCTGCGAGGCATTCCCAGCAGACCCTCACAATGCATTTGGGCCTGCCAGGTCTATCCGGCATCCTCCCCCACCATCGGAGCCAGCTCACCACCAGGTGGTGATCGGTAGAAAGCTCTGCCCCTCTCGTCACCCGAGTGTCCAAAACATGAGGCCGCAAATCCGATGACACAACTACAAAGTCAATCATGGAACTAAGGCCGAGGGTGTCCTGGTGCCAAGTTCACATATGGACACCCTTATGTTTGAACATTGTGTTTGTTATGTACAATCCGTGACGAGTACAAAAGTCCAATAACAAAGCACCACTTGGGTTCAGATCCGGGTGGCCATTTTTCCCAATCACTTCTCTCCAGGTTTCACTGTCGTTGCCAACATGAGCGTTGAAGCCCCCCAGCAGAACAAGGGAATCACCCGAGGGAGCACTCTCCAGTACTCCCTCAAGGCAATCCAAAGAAGTGGGTACTCTGAGCTGCTGTTTGGTGCGTAAACACAAACAACAGTCAGGACCCGTCCCCCAACCCGAAGGCGGAGGAAGCTACCATCTCGTCTACTGTGTTAAAGTCCAACGTGCAGGCTTTGAGCCGGTGGCAACAATAATTGCCTCCCCAGCCTGTCGCCTCTCATTGTTTGCAATGCCAGAGTGGAAGAGAGTCCGGCCCCTCTAGAGAGAACATGTTCCAGAGCCCTTGCTGTGCGTAGAAGTGAGTCCAACAATATCTAGCCGGAACTTCTCCTTCCTTTCCAGCGAGGTGACGTTCCACGTCTCAAGAGCTAGCTTATGTCGCCGATGATTGGACCGCCAAGTGCCCTGCCTTCGGCTGCTGCCCAGCTCACACTGCACCCGATCTCTATGACCCAGCCCATGAGTGGTGAGCCCATTGGAGGGGGGACCCACATTGCCTCTTCGAGCTGAGCCTGAGTCCCATGGGGACAGGCCCGGCCACCAGGCGCTTGCCATCGTGCCCCACCTCTGGGCCTGGCTCCAGAGTGGAGCCCCGGTGACCCGCGTCAGGGCGAGGAAAAATCTAGGTCCTCGATTAGTACTTCTCGTCTTTGAGCTGCTTTTTGTCTGATCCCTCACCTAGGACCTGTTTGTCTGGGAGACCCTACCAGGGGGCATAGAAGCCCAAGTACCGATGGATGGACGAGCGATAACCTGCTGCCACCTGTCCGCCGCAGCTAAAACCATCCTACTGGTGTGTTTTTGATAACAAGGTAATTTCCGTGCAATCAGAGTCACTTGTACCTTGATGTGTCATTTTCTGTTTGAATTGCTTTATATATATATTTATAAAGTCCGAAATTAAATAGCGTCACAGTCAGCATCACAGACACTATCGTTGACCACATGTACCGCCGCATGCTAGCTAGCTAAGTTTTCTTCATTTTTGTCATAGTCATCTCAAAAAGATGATAACTTGCAACATATGTGCTACGACTTGCAGCAATGTATTTGCGTATGTTAGACACATGCGAAGTCTCAGTTGAATGCCTAATGCATCGTTTAAGTGTGCTTTCTTTGAATGCACAAGAGTTTTTTCCAACTTCTCAGCCTTCAAAACTCACAGCCGTCACCATAAATATGGCAAGAGTAGGACTGATCTGTATAGCGCAGAAGGTTTACCTTGTAATATTGTCTCATGTAGAGCGAAGTGCGATGATATACAGGGCCTTCTCCTGCATTTGAAAAGTCATATTACCGAAGGTAGGACAGTTACGTGCCCCTTCAGTCAATGTGAAAAAAGATTTACAGTCAAGTCTACTTTCACATCGCACGTGTCAAGGAAGCTCTACGGCTACACTGAACGAAGTTTGACTTGCTCAATAGAAAATCCAAGCAGCTCCTGTGCAACACTGATGATGACTATTGTGATACGCAACTTGGGAATTCAGGATATTCCTGTTATGAAGACATGGAGGTCTACCCCGAAAAAACAGATGAAGGTCAATTCCTCAGAAACGTAGCCTTGTTTTATATGAAGCTACAAGCGAAATTGCCACTTCCATCCTCTACTGTTCAAACCATCATTGATCACTAGCAAGAATTACATGACACAAATCAGTCACTTTTGCTGTCCAAACTTAAAGACAAGTTGACACTGCTTGGGCTTGATGAAGCCGCTGTAAGTACTGTGATTGATACCCTGAAAAGTGAGGATCTCCTCAGTGCCAACAATACACACACACACTCAAAACTGACCATGAAAGAAAAACGTTTTACAAAAATAACTTTAAATATGTGGAGCCACTCCCAATTTGTCTTGGTCAGAATGAATCAGGCAAAGAATGTTTTCTACAATATGTGCCAGTGAAAAACACTGTTATCCTTAAAGTCTGTGAGGGAGCAAATACAGCAAGTAAAAACTAGAATCCAGCCTGATAATGTTATTCATGATTTGTGGGATGGCACAAATATTTAAAAGAACATGCTGCTCAAAGACAGGACAGACAGCTTAGGCATAATTCTTTATCAAGATTCCTTTGAAGTGGCAAATCCACTAGGGTCTGGAAGGAAAAAGCACAAGATTGTCAACAAGCTGTCCCACCACTCTGGTCGCTTTGGTGTAGAACACATTAAAGCCTTCTACAGAAAGCTAGGAGTATCCAACAATGATTTCAAATTAGAAATTGTCACAGCTGATGAGGTGCTTAAAAAATTGAGAGCGCTCCACCCAAACAAGGCCACCGACCTTGATAATATTCCCTTCAGATTCCTCAGGGACTCTTCCTCCATCATCACGCACATAATAAACCTTTCAATTTCACACGGCCAAGTACGAAAATATTTTAAGACAACAAGAGTAACTCCCCTCTTTGAAAAAGGAAGCAAATTGGAACCTGGCAACTACCGACCTGTTTTTATTCTCAGTTCCATTTCGAAAGTAATGGAAACAATCGTTTATGAACAGGTTGATAGTTGCCTTGCCACTAATAAACTCATATACAAATTCCAATCCGGCTTCAGAACTAACCACTCCACTGACACATGCCTTCTCTATCTGACCGACCACATCAAACATGAGGTGGACGCGGGCAAACACTGCGGCATGGTCATGCTGGACCTTCAGAAGGCATTTGACAGCGTTCACCAGGCTATACTGTTGGATAAGCTCAGAGCAATCGGATTTAACAAAACCTCATCGAGCTGGATGCAATCTTACTTGAGGGGAGAGAACAGGTGGTAGAGGTGAACGGCACCATGCCCCCCCCTCTCAGTGAGGTGTGGAGTCCCCCAAGGCAGAATATTGGGGCCTTCACTGTTCCTAATATACATAAACAACTTGTCATCGGCATGCAACTGTGAATTGTTCTTGTTTGCGGATGACTCGGCCTTGCTGGTATCAGACAAGGGACAAGTCACAGGTGGAGAAAATCCTCAGTGCTGAACTCTGCAGAACTTGCACCTGGCTCGCTGACAACAAGCTATCCATACACTTGGGTAAAACGGAATCCATCCTGTTTGGGTCCCACATCAACCATAAGAAAGTCAATGAAAAGCACCATGAGGATTCTGGCGGGAACTCTCGTTCAACCCTTTTTCGATAACGCATGCACCTCCTGGTACCCTAGCACCTCCAAAACCCTCAATTCTAAACTCCAAACATCCCAGAACAAGCAAGTCAGATTACTTCTAGACCTCCACCCCAGATCCCACCTCAGCCCACTTCTCAAAAGTGGGCTGGCTCAGGGTGGAGGACAGAGTAAAACAACTTGCACTGAGCCTAGTCTATAAAATCCGCTACACTTCCCTGATACCGAAGTACATGTCAAACTACTTCCTTAACGTTAATGACCGCCATAACCGCAACACCAGGGGGAGCTCCACTAACCACATTAAACCCAGATTCCGATCTAATAAAGGTCTTAACTCATTCTCTTTCTATGCCACATCAATGTGGAATGCGCTCCCAACAGGTATAAAAGAAAGGGCATCTCTATCCTCCTTCAAAACCGCAATAAAAGTACACCTCCAGGCAGCTACAACCCTAAACTAACACCCTCCCGGATTGTTAATAATCAAATGTAAACAATCAAATGCAGATACTTTTGCTTATGCCTTCTGAGCTCTCTCTCTCTCTCTCTCTATGTCCACTACTTGCTGTACATATCCTACCAAGTCAGACCTACAATGTTCCAATATCCATTTCTCTGTTCTCAATTGTTGATGACTGATGATAACAACCAAACTTAACACCCCCTCCCCCTCCACACCCCGGATTGTAAATAATGTAAATAATTCAATGTGATTATCTTGTGTGATGACTGTATTATGATAATAGTATATATATGGTAGTGTATATCTGTATCATGAATCAATTTAAGTGGATCCCGACTTCAACAAGTTGAAAAACTTATTTGGGTGTTACCATTTAGTGGTCAATTGTACGGAATATGTACTTCACTGTGCAACCTACTAATAAAAGTCGCAATCAATCAATCAATCAAAGTCCGGCCTTCATGCCAAGAGCCTAAATCTCTAATGTGAGTGACTTCATTAGATACTTTGCTCGCCGGGAAATAGTAGCAACAGGACTACTGCAATTTAACGACAAGCCTCAAAATTTCAGAGCTTGGAAACGCTCCTTTAAAAATGCAATAAATGGATTAGATTTAACAACAAGTGAGGAGATGGACTTGATGTTAAAGTGGCTTGGCAAAGAATCCTCTGAACACGTAGAACAAATTAGAGCCATACACATTAACAACCCAACCAAAGGTCTCAATATGATGTGGGACAGGCTTGAGCAATGTTATGGCTCAGTTGAAGGGATTGAGGATACACTCTTCAAAAGAATTGATATGTTCCCCAAAATCACATCCAAAGACTACACAAAACTAAGGAAGTTAGTGACCTGCTCATGGAAATGCAGAGTGCTAAAGCTGAATTGAGACCTTCCTGGTCTTGCGTTTTTGGATACCGCAAGAGGACTAAATCCAATTGTGCAGAAACTTCCCTTCAATTTGCAAGAAAGGTGGATCACAGTAGGAGCTAAATACAAATGCACACAACGTGTCCCCTTCCCACCATTCCAAGAAGCTAACTCAAGAAATGACCCAAGCTTTAACTTTACATCGTTCCCTGACGTACCCAAACTCGACAAACTGCCATGGAGAGCATATAAACAAAAATAAATGTCAATGCACAAAACTGATGTTGTCTCCAGTTACAATTTAGATACACAAAGAACGGCAAACAAAGCTGTTAACAGCGACAAGCTTTGCCCAATTCACATGAAACCTCATCCCCTCTCGAAGTGCAGATCATTTCGAATGAAAACACTCGATGATCGAAAAGCATTCTTAAAAGAGGACCACATTTGCTTCAAATGCTGTTCTTCATCTACACACAATGCAAAAAACTGTATGGTCAAGATACAGTGCTCTGAGTGTCTTGATGAAAAACACTGCACTGCTCTTCACCCAGGACCAGCACCCTGGTTTAAAGAAACTGAACCTGCAGCAGAGTATGGCGGGGAGAGTGACTCCGCTAAGTCGGAGGAGATCACGTCCAAGTGCACACAGGTTTGTGGCGTGAACGAAGCAGGCAGATCCTGCTCTAAAATTAGTCTTGTTAAAGTGTACCCAGCAGGCCATCCTGAACAAGCAGTAAGGCTCTATGCCATCCATGATGAACAAAGTAACAGGTCGTTAGTATGTCCTGAGTTTTTTGAATTGTTCAATGACCGTGGCCCTAGTTCCCCTTACTCACTAAGGACATGTGCTGGTACTAAAAAAGCAATGGACAGGAGAGCTACAGGATATGTAGTGGCAGCCTTGGATGGTTCAGTCCACATCCCATTGCCTAGCCTCATTGAATGTATAAATATCCCAAACGATAGAGATGAAATTCCCATACCCAGTGCAGCTATGCAACACAGTCACCTAAAGTCAGTAGCTCACCTTATCCCTGACCTGGACTGGATGTTATTAGAGTTCACAAAGTCCATAAACAGATAAGTGGCCTTAACAACGCACCCTATGCACGAAAATTGGACCTCGGGTGGATCATAGTAGGAAACGTGTGTTTAGGTGATGTCCACAAAACTCTCGCTGTGAAGACGCTTTTTCACAAATACAACTGAGAAGGGGCGTCCTACAATGTTTGAGCCATGTCCCAATGTATTTAATGTAATAGCGAGACATTGTGAGCTACAAGTTCCATTCAGCTTCAGCACTCAACTTGTGGATAGCGCTTGTGAACCTGATCATTTAGGATGTAATGTGTTCAAACAAACCAGGCATGACAATTACATCGCACCCTCCATTCAGGACAAAGCCTTCTTGAAAATAATGGAAGAAGGATACAGACAAGAGCTGGAAAGTTCCATTACAATTCAAGTCGCCACGTCAAAAACTCCTTAACAACAGAATTTCACCATTTAATTACAGTAACCGAATGGCAGCTAATGGTTCCAGTATAAAACTGTTTTTTTAAAAACTGCTATGCAGTATGAATACATTTGCATAGCCGTTTTTAAAAACAGTTGTATACTGGAACCATTAGCTGCCAGTAGGTTACTGTAATTAAATGGTGAAATTTCTTACAATGTGAGATAATGTGAAAAAAGCAATAAAAAATGATTCAAACAACTCCTAAACCAAACATGCAAAATGTCTAAAAATGCCTGTAATATTGAACATATGTGAGTTTCACTAGAATCAGTTGTTTTTGTAAGGTTTGCAAATACAAATATTAGATTTTAAACATAATGACAGTATAACTGCCACGCTCAATATGAAACCACACATGAAAATTGTCTAATAATTAATTAAGAAATGTATCTTTGTGAGTTTTACTAGAAACATTTTCTTTTGTAAGGGTTGCAAACACAAAAGTTATTTTTTTTTACTCAATATGACAGTAAAACTGCCACGCTCAATATGTCAATTATTTAAACATAACTGCTAAACTACACATGAAAAATGGCTAATAATGCCTCAAATAATGCATTCTTGTGAGTTTTGCTCGAAACATATGCTTTTTTAAGGCTTGCAAACACAAAAAGTAGTTTTTTACTCAATATGACAATAATGTTCTTAGATTATCTGAGAAAATGCGAAAAAAGCAATAAAAATGTATTCCATCATTCCTAAACCAAACATGCAAAATGTCTACAAAAAAAATTAAGAAATGTGTCTTTGAGAGTTTTACTAGAAACAATTTATTTTGTAAGGTTTGCAAACACACAAGTTATTTTTTTTACTCAATATGACAGTGTAACTGCCATGCTCACTCAATATGTCAGTTATTTAAACATAACTCCTAAACTACACATTAAAAATGGCTAATAATGCCTCAAATAATGCATTCTTGTGAGTTTTAATCGAAACATATGCTTTTTTAAGGCTTGCAAACACAAAAAGTATTTTTTTACTCAATATGACAATAATGTTCTTAGAATCCTGAGATAATGCGAAAAAAGCAATACAAATGTATTCAATCATAATTCCTAAATCAAACATGCAACTTGTCTAAAAATGCCTGTAATATTGAATCCATGTGAGTTTTACTAGAATCAGATAATTTTTTGTAAGGTTTGCAAATACAAAAATTAGGTTTTACTCACTATGACAGTATACTGTCACACGCAATATGAGAGTTATTAAACATAACTAATAAACCACCCATGCAAAATGGCTAAAAATGTCTGAAATTATGCATCATTGGGAGTTTTACTCCAAACATATGCTTTTTTACGGCCTGCACACACAAAAAGTAATTTTTTACTCAATATGACTGTAATTTTCTTAGAATCCTGAGATAATGCAAAAAAAGCAATACAAATTTATTCAAACATAACTCCTAAACTACACATTAAAAATGGCTAATAATGTCTCAAATGATGCATTCTTGTGAGTTTTGCTCGATACATATGCTTTTTTGAGGCTTGCAAACACAAAAAGTAGTTTTTTACTCAATATGACAATTATGTTCTTAGAATCCTGAGATAATGCGAAAAAAGTAATAAAAATGTATTCAATCATAATTCCTAAACCAAACATGTAAATTGTCTAAAAATGCCTGTAATATTGAATCCTTGTGAGTTTTACTAGAATCACTTGTTTTTGTAAGGTTTGCAAATACAAAAATTAGGTTTTACTCACTATGACAGTATACTGTCACACTCAATATGACAGTTATTAAACATAACTAGTAAACCGCCCATGCAAAATGGCTATAAATGTCTGAAATAATGCATCATTGGGAGTTTTACTCCAAACACATAATTTTTTAAGGCCAGCAAACACAAAAAGTAGTTTTTTACTCAATATGACTGTAATGTTCTTAGAATCCTGAGATAATGCGAAAAAAGCAATACAAATGTATTCAAGCATAACTCCTAAACAACAGATCCAAAAGGGCTAATAATACCTGGAGATATGTATCTTTGTCAGTTTTACTAGAAAAATAATGTTTTGTAAGGATTGCAAAGACACAAGTTAGTTTTTTTTATTCAATATGACAGTATAACTGTCATACTAAATATGAAAGTTATATAAAAATGACTCCAAAACCAAACATGCATTATGTCTAAAAATGCCTGTAATATGGAATATATGTGAGTTTTACCAGAATCGGGTATTTTGGTAAGGTTTACAAATAAAAAATTATGTTTTACTCATAATGACAGTATAACTGCCACAAACAATATGACAGTTTTTTCAAACATAACTCCTTAACCACAAATGCAAAATGGCTAATATTGCCTGGAGAAATGTAACTTTGTGAGTTTTACTGGAAAAAACATATTTTGTAAGGTTTGCAAAAACAGAAAGTAGTTTTTTACTCAATATGACAATTATGTTCTTAGAATCCTGAGATAATGCGAAAAAAGCAATAAAAATGTATTCCATCATAATTCCTAAACCAAACATGCAAGATGTCTAAAAATGAATTAAGAAATGTATCTTCGTGAGTTTTACTAGAAACATTTTCTTTTGTAAGGTTTGCAAACACACAAGTTAATTCTTTTTACTAATATGACAGTTTAACTGCCACGCTATATGTAAGTTATTTAAACATAACTCCTAAACTACACATGAAAAATGGCTAATAATGCCTCAAATAATGCATTCTTGTGAGTTTTGCTCGAAACATATGCTTTTTTAAGGCTTGCAAACACAAAAAGTAGTTTTTTTACTCAATATGACAATAATGTTCTTAGAATCCTGAGATAATGCGAAAAAAGCAATACAAATGTATTCAATCATAATTCCTAAACCAAACATGCAACTTGTCTAAAAATGCCTGTAATATTGAATCCATGTGAGTTTTACTAGAATAAGTTGTTTTTGTAATGTTTACAAATACAAAACTTGGGTTTTACTCACTATGACAGTATACTGTCACACTCAATATGAAAGTTATTAAACATAACTAGTAAACCACACATGCAAAATGGCTAATAATGCCTGAAATAATGCATCATTGGGAGTTTTACTCTAAACATATGCTTTTTTAAGGCTTGCAAAAACAAAAAGTAGTTTTTTACTCAATATGATAGTAATGTTCTTGGAATCCTGAGATAATGCGAAAAAAGCAATAAAAATGTATTCAAACATATATCCTAAACAACACATGCAAAATGGCTATTAAAGCCTAGAGACATGTATCTTTGTTAGTTTTACTAGAAAAATTATCTTTTGTAAGGTTTGCAAGGACACAAATTAGTTTTTTTAATTCAATACGACAGTATAACTGTCATACAGAATATGAAAGTTATTTGAACATAACTCCAAAACCAACTATGCTATCCTTCTAAAAAGGCCTGTAATACATGTGAGTTTTACTAGAAACCGTTTTTTTGTAAGGTTTGCAAATACAAAAATTAGGTTTTACTCACTATGACAGTATACTGTCACATTTAATATGACAGTTTTTAAACATAACTCCTAAACAACACATGCAAAATTGCTAATAATGACTGGAGAAATGTATCTTTGTTAGTTTTACTAGAATAATGATCTTTTGTAGAGTTTGCAAAGACAGAAGTTGGTCGTTTTACTCAATATGACTACATATGAAAGTTATATAAACATTACTCCAAAATTCAAACATGCAATATGTCTAAAAATGCCTGTAATATTGAATCTATGTGACTTTTTCCAGAATCAGGTATTTTGGTAAAGTTCACAAATACAAAAATTAGGTGTTACTCATAATGACAATTTTACTGCCACATTCAATATGACAGTTATTTAAACATAACTCTTAAACCACACGTGTAAAATGGCTAATATTGCCTGGAAAATTTATCTTTGTGAGTTTTACTGAAAAAAATATTTTGTTAGGTTTGTAAAGACACAAGTTAGTTTTTTTACTCAATATGACAGTATAACTGTCATACTAAATATGAAAGTTATATAAACATAACTCCAAAAGCAACATGCATTATGTCTAAAAATGCCTGTAATATTGTATTCATGTGAGTTTAACTAGAATCAGTTGTTTTTGTAAGGTTTGCAAATACAATATATGGGTTTTTCTTAATATGACAGTATACTGTCACACTCAATCTGACAGTTATTTAAACATAACTCCTAAACCACACATACAAAACGGCTAATAATGCCTGGAGAAATGTATCTTTGTGAGTTTTACTAGAAAAATATATTTTGTAAGGTTTGCAAAGACACAAGTTAGTTGTTTCACTCAATATGACGGTATCATACTAAATCCAATTTGCTTCCGCTTATCCGAGGTCGGGTTGCGGGGGCAGCAGCATAGGCAGAGAAGCCCAGACTTCCCTCTCCCCAGCCAATTTGTCCAGCTCTTCTCGGGGGATCCCGAGGCATTCCCAGGCCAGCCGGGAGACATAGTCTTCCAAATGTGTCCTGGGTCTTCCCCGTGGCCTCCTGCCGGTCGGACTTGCCCTAAACACCTCCCGAGGGAGGCATTCGGGTGGCATCCTGAGCAGATGCCCGAACCACCTCATCTGGCTCCTCTCAATGTGGAGGAGCAGCAGATTTACTCTGAGTTCCTCCCGGATGACAGAGCTTCTCACCCTATCTCTAGGCAGAGACCCGCCACCCGGCGGAGGAAACTCATTTCGGCCGCTTGTACCCGTGATCTTGTCCTTTCGGTCATAACCCAAAGCTCATGACCATAGGTGGATTAATGACCGGGCCTACCGGGCCCAGGCCCAGGGGGCCAGAGGCCCCAAGGGGCCAGGCCAACTTGGCCCCGCGGCCGCGACCCAAGCAAAACTACTTTTGCAAAAATAATAATCTTAAGCCCCAAGGGGCCAGGCCAACTTGGCCCCGCGGCCATGATCCATAGAGGGTAAGAGGCCCCAAGGGGCCAGGTCAACTTGGCCCCGCGGCCGCGACCCACAGAGGGCCAGAGGCCCCAAGGGGCCAGGCCAACATGGCCCCGCGGCCATGATCCATAGACGGTCAGAGGCCCCAAGGGGCCAGGCCAACTTGGCCCCGCGGCCACGATCCATAGAGGGTCAGAGGCCCCAGGGGGCCAGGTCAACTTGGCCCCGCGGCCACAATCCATAGACGGTCAGAGGCCCCAAGGGGCCAGGCCAACTTGGCCCCGCGGCCACGACCCACAGAAGGCCAGAGGCCCCAAAGGGCCAGGCCAACTTGGCCCCACGGCCGCGAGCCACAGAAGGCCAGAGGCCCCAAGGGGCCAGGTCAACTTGGCCCCGCGGCCACGATCCATAGAGGGTAAGAGGCCCCAAGGGGCCAGGTCAACTTGGCCCCGCGGCCGCGACCCACAGAGGGCCTGAGGTCCTAAGGGGTCAGGCCAACTTGGCCCCGCGGCCATGATCCATAGAGGGCCAGAGGCCCCGAGGGGTCAGGCCAACTTGGCCCCGATCCATAGAGGGTCAGAGGCCCCAAGGGGCCAGGCCAACTTGGCCCCGCGGCCACGACCCACAGAGGCCCCAAGGGGCCAGGCAAAATTGGCCCCGCGGCCATGATCCACAGAGGGCCAGAGGCTCTCAATCATTATTATCAAAGCTAATTCTCAAATTGGATGGATCACACAACCTCACTCACATATTCTTTATCAATTATTAAAGGTTGTTTCTGAATTTTGATCACAGAACTTAATGCAAATATTCTTGATTGATTGACAAAGCTCATTCTCAAATTTTGATTACACAACCTTACTCTGACAAATTATCATTATCAAAAAGCTCTATCTCGAATTTGGATCACAGAATCTCACTCAAGTATTCTTAGCTGTGCCCCTCCCCCATCAAGTCTTTCATAAACCGGTCTGTTCTTTTAGAATCTCCTCATTTGGTATTTTGAACTCGTGAGAGACTGCTCAAAATTTGGTTTCCTTTCCCTCAGTTCAGACTCAGAGATAATTTGAAATCATTCAACAAGAAGTTTAACGCGCACACACACACACACACACACACACACACTTGAGTTGAGCATTACTTGGAAATTCTTATATTTTCCATTTTGCTGTTATTATCAGCATCTTCCCATTTTGTCCTTTTCTTTCGAGAAAGTTTACAGTCTGACATTTGTCACTGCTGTCAGTTAATAACTTTTTGGTCTTTGACCCATTTTGTCATTTTCTCGATTCGATCGTCACTGACCACTCTCTCCTGTCTGGCAGACATCGTTGCTGCCATCATAGCTAGCAAGCTGCCTGCAGCGGGTCATCCCTATGTTCCCCGTCCCTATGTTACCCGGGTCCTATGTTCCCCTCTACCGGGGAACTAAGGACCCTTTTTAAAAAAAAGGGTTCTATGTTCCCCGCTGCGGGGAACGTACAACACTTTTTCCAGAAAAGGGTTCTATGTTCCCCGCTGCTTCCAATGCGCGACTAAGTAAGACGCACGCAGACACGCATGACAGAGACGCGTTTAAGTTGTCGAAGGAAGGAAGTTCGCGTTTGAGTTGCTCTATCTGCTGCCGCACGCCCTGTGACAGGTTAGGTTTAGGGATGGTTTTGGTCAGGGCACAATTTCGCCAAAAAAGTGCTCCACAACGCCCTGTGACAGGTTAGGTTTAGGGATAGTTTTGGTCAGGGCACAATTTCGCCAAAAAAAAGTGCTCCACAACGCCCTGTGACAGGTTAGGTTTAGGGATGGTTTTGGTCAGGGCACAATTTCGCAATTTCGCCAGATACAATGCAGGGAACATAGGACCCTTTTTTAGAAAAAGGGTCCTAAGTTCCCCGGTCGCATACAAAGACCCAGGAACAACCGGGGAACATAGGACCCGGGGAACATAGGACCCGGGGAACATAGGCACGCTCCCGCCTGCAGATAGCAACATTTTGGTGTCCTTTGGGAAAATATTTAGAAAGAAGACAAAAGTACACACAGTTGTACAACTATTATCTTTATGATCTTTTTTTTGTTAGTTTCTCTGTTACTGTGTGTGGCCAATTAAGCGACTTTTGGCCATACCTGGCTGGTGACATTTAGCGACTTTCTGGTTGATGTTAAGATTAATAATAGCAACAGTTCTCTTCATCTTAATGCAATTTATTGTGTCTGTCTCTCCACATTTTGCCATTAGGTACTTTGAGCTCTTGTTGGTCAGTCACTCTAAGGTACATTGTTGCTGCCATCATAGCTAGCAAGCTGCCTGCAGATAGCGACATTTTGGTGTCCTTTGAGAAATATTAAGAAAGAAGACAAAAGTACAAGACATTGTACGATTACTATCTTTTTAAAATTATTTGTTTCACTGTGTGATTGACCGACTTTGCCGCTAGATTTCGCGTCTTTTGGCCATACCTGGCTAGCGACTAAAAACATCATTTAGCGACTTTTTGGTTGTGAAGATAAGTGGTAAAAGCAGATCTTCCTGTTGGTCTTCCCACATTTTGCCATTTGGTACTTTGCACTCTTCTTGGTCACTCCAAGGCATTTGTCCCTGCCTTCAGCTAGTCACTTGGCTCTTTTGGAATATATTTCACTGTAATTGGCTCTCTCTCTCTCTTTCTCCTCAGTACAAATCAGCCTGTTCCCTTGCCATTCATCACTGACCACTCTGCTCTCCTGTCTGTCAGACATTATTGCTGCTTGCAGATAGCTTGGGGTCCTTAGAGAAAATATCAGAAGAGAAAAGTACACAATTATCTTAATTATCTTTTTTATTCAGTCAGTCCTTCAGTGAGTCCCAGTGTGTTGGCGATTAAGCAACGTTGGCATTCAATTAGCGACTTTTGGCCATACATGGCTGGCGACTCAAAAAACTAGAAAAAAAGTACAAAAAGTTGTACAATTAATATCTTTATTATCCTTAATTCCCCTGAATCCTAGAGTGTGTTGCAATTAAGCAACTTTGCTGCTAGGTTTAGCGACTCTTGTTTTGGGCATACCTGGCTAGCGACTACAAACATTATTCAGCAACTTTTTGGCTGTTAAGATTAACGTTAATAAATTAAATCCTAATACAATTTATTGTGTTGGTCTCGCCATCTTGCTATTAGGTACTTTGAATTCTTGTTGGTCTCTGCTAAGGTATCTGGCTGTTGTCTTTGCCTTCAGTTAGTCACTTGGCTCTGGAATATATTTAACTGTACTTGGCTCTCTCTTTCTCCTCAGTACAAATCAGTCTGTTCCCTTGCCATTTAGACATTTTCTTGATTGGATCATCACTGACCACTCTGCTCTCCTGCTGTCTATCAGACATTGTTGCTCCCATCATAGCTAGCAAGCTGCCTTGGTGTCCTTTGTGAAAATATTTAGATAGAAGACTAAAGTGCACAAAGGTGTACAATTATTATCTTTTCAAAATATTTGTTTCACTGTCAGTGTGATTGACCGACTTTGCCGCTAGATTTCGCGTCTTTTGGCCATACCTGGCTAGCGACTGAAAACATCATTTAGCAACTTTTTGGTTGTGAAGATAAGAGGTAAAAGCAGATCTGCCTGTTGGTCTTTCCACATTTTGCCATTTGGTACTTTGCACTCTTGTTGGTCACTCCAAGGCATTTGTCCCTGCCTTCAGCTAGTCACTTGGCTCTTTTGGAATATATTTCACTGTAATTGGCTCTCTCTCTCTTTCTCCTCAGTACAAATCAGTCTGTTCCCTTGCCATTTAGACATTTTCTTGATTCGATCATCACTGACCACTCTGCTCTCCTGCTGTCTATCAGACGAATCAGTTGATTCTCTGCTCTCAATTGTCTATGCTAGTAAGCTGTTATTCTCTGCTTTGGAGTGTTGATGCTGGGTTGCTAGTTTTCTAAATCACCTCACACACTTGAAGGAAGCAGCACCGATCATAAACACACAAACAAACTCACACACACACACACACACACACACACACACACACACACACACACACACACACACATAGTTGGTTTATCTGTTGTGATAGGCAAAGAGCCAATGTGCAAAGAAAGAAGGGAAATATGGATCATAAACGTTTAAGTGGAGGAGCTAGAAAAAAAATTCAGCAAGAAAAGAAAAAAAAGGAATCAGTTTTACTTGAGAGTGTTCCAAATATCTCCAGCTTCTTCAGTACAAAGACATCTGCTGAAAGCAATTCTATAAATGCTACTGCAAATTCAGCTAAGGTTAGCAATGCACCTGAGCTAGCATGTAGCTCCCAAGATCCTGAGACCACTACAAGTGTAGACACTGAACCAAATGCTTCTGATGCTTATGATTCAACCAATTCAGCAGTAGCCAGTTGCTCGGATGAATGTGAGGTCACTGCACCTCTGGACAGCATAGAAAATGAGCTGAATCTTTCTTCAACACCATCTACAGTGACAACTCTACCTAGTGATCCCGCTAAATGGGCTGAGACCCTCACTGAGTCAATGAAGGAAGTTCTTATTCAAAGAGGTGCAAAATCATTTCACAACCGTCACAGCCATTATCCAGCTTCTGTGAGGAACAGTGGGCTAGGAGGCAAAACCCGATGCCTAAACAATGAACATTTTACTTCACACTTGCCCAATGGACAACGAGTACAAAGAGAGTGGCTGATGTACTCTCCCTCTACTGGTAATGTTTACTGCTTTGCATGCAAACTGTTTTCCCCAAAAACGCATTCTTTTGTGACAGGCTATTGTGATTGGAAACACTCAGAAAGATTTGGTGAACATGAGCGAAGTGCTGAGCACATAACCTGCATGCAAGCAGTCTTGAACCGCGCCAAAGGTGCCACAGTTGATGCAGACCTGTTCAAACAGTTTCAGGCAGAGAGCAGCTATTGGAGGCAGGTGTTACAAAGAGTTGTTGCAGTCATTAAATTCCTTGCAGAAAGGGGCCTTGCATTTAGGGGTAAAAATGAATCGTTAGGGTCTCCTCTCAATGGGAACTACCTTGGTATTCTGGAGGTCCTGGCTGAATTTGATCCCTTTCTAAAGGATCACATCAGAAAGTTTGGGCAGATGGGTCGAGGTAATACCTCATATCTGTCCTCCACCATTTGTGAGGAATTCATTGAATTGATGGGTGCAAAAACCAAACAGGCTATAGCAGATGAACTGCAAGCAAGCAAATACTACTCTATCATTGTGGATTCAACCCCAGATTTATCTCATGTGGACCAATTGACATTCATATTCCGTTTTGTTAGCAAAGAGGGCAGTGTTGTTGAACGCTTTGTGGGTTTTGAGCCCATTACTAGCCATACAGGTGAAAGTTTGGCTAACTGTGTCATGTCTGTGTTGGAAAATCTAGGGTTAGAGCTGTCAAATTGCAGGGGGCAGGCTTATGATAATGCCAGCAACATGTCAGGGAGGTATAATGGGTTGCAGGCTCACTTAAAGAAAAGCAACCCATTAATACACTATATTCCATGTGCAGCTCACTCTTTGAATTTGGTGGGAGTCAACAGCATTGACAGATGTGGAAATGAAGTCTCTAAGTATTTTGACTTGATTCAGTCTATTTACAACTTCACAACTGCATCCACACACCGATGGGACAGGGTATTTGGCAATTCCAACATAGATCTCACACTTAAAGCTTTATCCAACACGCGTTGGAGTTGCCGTGCAGAATCTACCAAAGCACTGTGGCAGAACTACAGTAAAATAAAAGCAGCACTACAGGTTATTTCCACTGATGACACAGAGAAACGAGACACACGAACTGAAGCTGACAGTCTAGTGCGGAAGCTGGATTCACTTGAGATGGCCTTCATGGCAGGCTTTTGGGACACTGTTCTGTCCAGATTTCAGGCCACAAGTCTGCAACTTCAAAAAGCAGACATGGACCTTGGTACAGCAGTTAGATTGCTGGAATCTCTGCGCACCTTTGTTCTCTCCCAAAGAGATCTATTTGATCATTTTGAGCAGAAAGCCTTAAACATGTTGGGTGGCACCCCATCTTACAGGGCTGAACGGACGAGGAAACGTAAAAAGTTTGCTGATGAATCAGCATCCCCAGATGTTGTGCTTGAGGGAAGGCAACTGTTTCAAATAGAGACATTTATTGCCTCTATTGATCAACTGAGTTCAAGCCTTAATCACCGTCTGGAGGCCTACAAACATCTGAACAATTTGTTCAGTGTCCTTTTCTCTTTGGATACAGAGTCCAATGCTTCAGTCCTTCACAAGGCCAAGATTCTCACTGAATCATACCCATCTGACCTCAATGAAAGTCTTGGACAGGAGCTTATACAGTTCAAATCTTTTATACAGCTCAACAACACTGATGAGGAGAGGACCCCTTCAGGACTGCTCAAAACAATAATACATTTTGGACTACAGCCTACGTTTCCTAATACATACATTGCGCTACAGATTTTTCTCACTCTACCGGTCAGTAACTGTGAGGGAGAACGCTCATTCTCTCTTTTGTCAAGAGTAAAAAATGAGCTGCGCACAAGAATGACTCAGAAAAGATTAAATGCGTTATCTCTAATGGCAATTGAGAGTGAGCTGACAAGAGAGTTGGACTTCAATGATGTGGTGGATGATTTTGCAAAATTGAAAGCACGAAAGAAACCCCTTCCTTAAAGGTGCACTGTGTAAGATTTTTAGGTTATTTCCAGAATTCACCCATTCACTAATGTTAGGCTACCTGTTTTCATGAATACTTACCACCACCATAAAATTCTAAGTATCCATTATGACTTGGAGAATTGCACTTTTGCCATTTCTGGGAAGTGTCACCTGGATTGTGAAGATAGGATTGACTTTAGGCAGAAGCTTGGTGCTTTCTCTGGCAAACTGAACCTCAAGCTTCATTCTCTGCAGCTTTGCATTCTTGTGCAGACTTTCATCCACAAGGAACTTTTCAACTTCTCCACTATCGTGAAGGGGCCATCAAAAGATTTCAGTGTGTCCAGCATGTCTAGTCTCTTACTCTCCTTTCTTTGAGCCATCTCTTGTTTCTCATCTGCCCTACTCTCGAATTTTGCCTTCATGAATTTACTCCAGTTGAGTTCAACCTCCCTTTTTGCTTGTGCTGCTGCCTTGAAACCTCTGAAGCTCCTGGCTCTTCTGTAAAATTATTGACCTATTGACTGCGTTCAGTGTGCCCAACTTCTTCAGTTTGTAGTCCACCTTGCCACATTGTCTCTCCATCCCAATGTTGTGCACAGGGGTGCCATCAATGTTACTAGCCTGTTCACTGACAGGGTCCATTGGGAAGGTCTCCTCATCCATCCTCTGCCTGGCCAGGACAGTCTTCAGATGGGGCAGCATGAGATCTGTCAGCTGCTTCACTTCATCCAAGTATTCGGCAGCCACGTCTGACACTGAGTTCAGGACATGTCCAGTGCCTGTCCAGCCACTATAGCATTCTTGGAAATGGGCTATCTTGACCTGCATGCAGCCCTTGTACCATGAACTGGCCTACACCTTTCTTTGTGGTGCTCTCCGATGCATGTTATCATTTTACCTTTCTCCTTCTCCTCAAGCTTAACCACAAATAGATACAGACTTTGAGCCTCAATTTGCTGCACAGCTGCCGTTATGCCAATGTGTTTTCCTAAGATATTATTTTATTTTTAATGATAGAAGGGAGGAAAAGGGGGCAAAAATCATGTCCGATTTAGTTTTTTGGGTGGGTTGGGGGGTTTATTTCATGATAGCTACCAACTTCCAATACATAATATCTCTCAAATGACCCAATGCACCATCACTGAAGTGGGCGTAATCATTTTCAAAAATGTTTATTTTTAGGCCATTTATCCCCTCCCCCTGTGTCTGTGTGAAACCTGTGCTTGTCAGTGTCTGTGTGGTATACCTAATAGTGTGTGTGCAGTATGTGCACTCTTCTGTACAGTACAGTGTGCATGTCTGTTCACAGTATACAGTATTTCTTGCATAGTGCGTGCGTGTGTGTGCGCCCACACGCGCGGGGGGTTGAGGGGCCAAGACCATGTCAGGCCCAGGGGGCCAACATTTCTTAATCCGCCCCTGCTCATGACCATAGGTGAATTGGGAACGTAGATCGACCGGTAAATTGAGAGCTTTGCCTTACGGCTCAGCTCCTTCTTCACCACAACGGATCGATACAGCGTCCTCATTACTGAAGATGCCGCACCGATCCGCCTGTGGATCTCACGATCCACTGTTCCCTCACTCGTGAACAAGACTCCTAGGTTCTTGAACTCTTCCACTTGGGGCAAGATCTCCTCCCCAACCTGTAGATGGCACTCCACCCTTTTCCGGGCGAGAACCATGGACTCAGACTTGGAGGTGCTGATTCTCATCCCAGTCGCTTCACACTCTGCTGCGAACCGATCCAATGAGAGCTGAAGATCCTGGCCAGTTGAAGCCATCAGGACCACATTATCTGCAAAAAGCAGAGACCTAATCCTGCAGCCAACAAACCGGATCCCCTCAACACCATGACTGCGCCTACAAATTCTGTCCATAAAAGTTATGAACAGTATCGGTGACAAAGGGCAGCCTTGGCGTAGTCCAACCCTCACTGGAAAGGGGTCCGACTTACTGCCGGCAAAGCGGACCAAGCTCTGACACTGATCATACAGGGAGCGACCCGCCACAATCAGACAGTCCGATACCCCATACTCTCTGAGCACTCCCCACAGGACTTCCCGGGATAGGGTCGAATGCCTTCTCAGTCCACAAAGCACATGTAGACTGGTTAGGCAAACTCCCATGCACACTCAACGACCCTGCCGAGAATACAGAGCTGGTCTAGAGTTCCACGACCAGGATTAAAACCACACTGTTTGTCCTGGATCCGAGGTTCGACTATCCGGCGTAGCCTCCTCTCCAGTACACATGAAAAGACCTTACCGGGAAGGCTGAGGAGTGTGTTCCACGATAGTTGGAACACACCCTCCGGTTCCCCTTCTTACAGAGAGGAACCACCACCCCGGTCTCCCAATCCAGAGGTACCGCCCCCAATGTCCACGCCATGTTGCAGAGTCTTGTCAACCAAGACAGCCCCACAGCATCCAGAGCCACCGAAGAGCTTTTTAACTACCTCAGCAACTTCAGCCCCAGAAATAGGAGAACCCACCACAGATTCCCTAGGCACTGCTTAATCATAGGAAGACATGTTGGTGGGATTGAGGAGGTCTTCGAAGTATTCCCTCCACCGATCCACAACAGCTGCAGTAGAGGTCAGCAGCACACATTACACGGTGTTGACAGTAAATAGGCTCTTTCTTCAGTTTGACGGCTTCTCTCACTGCTGGTGTCCACGACATGCACCAAACACCTTGAGGCCACAGCTCCAATCAGCCGCCTCGACAAGAGAGGCACGGAAAATGGTCCAGCACCTCCCTCGTGACATGTTCAAAGTTCTTCCGGAGGTGGGAATTGAAACTCTCTCTGACAGGAGACTCTGCTAGGCGTTCCCAGCAGATCCTCACAATGCATTTGGGCCTGCCAGGTCTGTCCGGCATCCACCCCCACCATCGGAGCCAGCTCACTACCAGGTGGTGATCGGTAGAAAGCTCTGCCCCTCTCGTCACCCGAGTGTCCAAAACATGAGGCCGCAAATCCGATGACACAACTACAAAGTCAATCATGGAACTGCGGCCGAGGGTGTCCTGGTGCCAAGTGCACATATGGACACCCTTATGTTTGAACATTGTGTTTGTTATGGACAATCCGTGACGAGTACAAAAGTCCAATAACAAAGCACCACTTGGGTACAGATCCGGGTGGCCATTTTTCCCAATCACGCCTCTCCAGGTTTCACTGTCGTTGCCAACATGAGCGTTGAAGCCCCCCAGCAGAACAAGGGAATCACCCGAGGGAGCACTCTCCAGTACTCCCTCAAGGGAATCCAAAGAAGCGGGTACTCTGAGCTGCTGTTTGGTGCGTAAACACAAACAACAGTCAGGACCCGTCCCCCAACCCGAAGGCGGAGAAAGCTACCATCTCGTCTACTGTGTTAAAGTCCAATGTGCAGGCTTTGAGCCGGGGCCTGTCGCTCTCATTGCTTGCAATGCCAGAGTGGAAGAGAGTACGGCCCCTCTAAGAAAACAGGTTCCAGATCCCTTGCTGTGCGTAGAAGTGAGTCCAACTATATCTACCTGGAACTTCTCCTTCCCTCCCAGCGAGGTGACGTTCCACGTCTCAAGAGCTAGCTTATGTCGCCGATGATTGGACCGCCAAGTGCCCTGCCTTCGGCTGCTGCCCAGCTCACACTGCACCCGACCTCTATGACCCAGCCCATGAGTGGTGAGCCCTTTGGAGGGGGGACCCACATTGCCTCTTCGAGCTGAGCCTGAGTCCCATTGGGACAGGCCCGGCCACCAGGCGCTCGCCATCGTGCCCCATCTCTGGGCCTGGCTCCAGAGGGGAGCCCCGATGACCCGCGTCAGGGCGAGGAAAAATCTAGGTCCTCGATTTGTACTTCTCATAAAAGTCTTTGAGCTGCTTTTTGTCTGATCCCTCACCTAGGACCTGTTTGTCTGGGAGACCCTACCAGGGGGCATAGAAGCCCAATACCGATGGATGGACGTGCGTAATATTGTATCTATGTGAGTTTTACTAGAATCAGTTTTTTTGTAAGGTTTGCAAATAGAAAAATTAGGTTTTACTCACTATGACAGTATACTGTCACACTCAATATGACAGTTTTTAAACATAACTCCTAAACAACACATGCGAAATTGCTAATAATGACTGGAGAAATGTATCTTTGTTAGTTTTACTAGAATAATGATATTTTGTACGGTTTGCAAAGACACAAGTTGGTTGTTTTACTCAATATGACTACATATGAAAGTTATATAAACATTACTCCAAAATTCAAACATGCAATATGTCTAAAAATGCCTGTAATATTGAATCTATGTGAGTTTTACCAGAATCGGGTATTTTGGTAAGGTTTACAAATACAAAAATTAGGTGTTACTCATAATGACAGTTTTACTGCCACATTCAATATGACAGTTATTTAAACATAACTCTTAAACCACACATGGGGCGGCGTGACGAAGTTGGTAGAGTGGCCGTGCCAGCAATCGGAGGGTTGCTGGTTACTGGGGTTCAATCCCCACCTTCTACCATCTTAGTCACGTCCGTTGTGTCCTTGGGCAAGACACTTCACGCTTGCTCCTGATGGCTGCTGGTTAGCGCCTTGCATGGCAGCTCCCGCCATCAGTGTGTGAATGTGTGTGTGAATGGGTGAATGTGGAAATACTGTCAAAGCGCTTTGAGTACCTTGAAGGTAGAAAAGCGCTATACAAGTATAACCCATTTATCATTTATTATTTTACATGTAAAATGGCTAATATTGCCTGGAAAATTTATCTTTGTGAGTTTTACTGAAAAAAACATATTTTGTAAGGTTTGGAAAGACACAAGTTAGTTTTTTTTACTCAATATGACAGTATAACTGTCATACTAAAAATGAAAGTTATATGAACATAACTCCAAAAGCAAACATGCATTATGTCTAAAAATGCCTGTAATATTGTATTCATGTGAGTTGAACTAGAATCAGTTGTTTTTGTAAGGTTTGCAAATACAAAATATGGGTTTTTCGCACTATGACAGTATACTGTCAAACTCAATCTGACAGTTATTTAAACATAACTCCTAAACCACACATGAAAATGACTAATAATGCCTGGAGAAATGTATCTTTGTGAGTTTTACTAGAAAAAATATATTTTGTAAGGTTTGCAAAGACACAAGTTAGTTGTTTTACTCAATATGACAGTATAACTGTCATACTAAATCCATCCATCCATCCATTTTCTTCCGCTTATCCGAGGTCGGGTTGCAGGGGCAGCAGCCTAAGCAGAGAAGCCCAGACTTCCCTCTCCCCAGCCACTTTGTCCAGCTCTTCTCGGGGGATCCCGAGGCATTCCCAGGCCAGCCGGGAGACATAGTCTTCCAAATGTGTCCTGGGTCTTCCCCGTGGCCTCCTGCCGGTCGGACTTGCCCTAAACACCTCCCGAGGGAGGCGTTCGGGTGGCATCCTGAGCAGATGCCCGAACCACCTCATCTGGCTCCTCTCAATGTGGAGGAGCAGCAGCTTTACTCTGAGTTCCTCCCGGATGACGGAGCTTCTCACCCTATCTCTAGGGAGAGACCCGCCACCCGGCGGAGGAAACTCATTTCGGCCGCTTGTACCCGTGATCTTGTCCTTTCGGTCATAACCCAAAGCTCATGACCATAGGTGAATTGGGAACGTAGATTGACCGGTAAATTGAGAGCTTTGCCTTACGGCTCAGCTCTTTATTCACCACAACGGATCGATACAGCGTCCTCATTACTGAAGATGCCGCACCGATCCGCCTGTGGATCTCACGATCCACTGTTCCCTCACTCGTGAACAAGACTCCTAGGTTCTTGAACTCTTCTACTTGGGGCAAGATCTCCTCCCCAAACTGTAGATGGCACTCCACCCTTTTCCGGGCGAGAACCATGGACTCAGACTTGGAGGTGCTGATTCTCATCCCAGTCTCTTCACACTCGGCTGCGAACCGATCCAATGAGAGCTGAAGATCCTGGCCAGTTGTAGCCATCAGGACCACATTATCTGCAAAAAGCAGAGACCTAATACTGCAGCCACCAAACCGGATCCCCTCAACACCATGACTGCGCCTAGAAATTCTGTCCATAAAAGTTATGAACAGAATCGGTGACAAAGGGCAGCCTTGGCGGAGTCCAACCCTCACTGGAAAGGGGTCCGACTTACTGCCGGCAATGCGGACCAAGCTCTGACACTGATCATACAGGGAGCGACCCGCCACAATCAGACAGACCCATACTCTCTGAGCACTCCCCACAGGACTTCCCGGGATACGGTCGAATGCCTTCTCAGTCCACAAAGCACATGTAGACTGGTTAGGCAAACTCTCATGCACACTCAAGGACCCTGCCGAGAATATAGAGCTGGTCTAGAGTTCCACGACCAGGACGAAAACCACACTGTTTGTCCTGGATCCGAGGTTCGACTATCCGGCGTAGCCTCCTCTCCAGTACACATGAAAAGACCTTACCGGGAAGGCTGAGGAGTGTGATCCACGATAGTTGGAACACACCCTCCGGGTCCCCTTCTTAAAGAGAGGAACCACCACCCCGGTCTCCCAATCCAGAGGTACTGCCCCCAATGTCCACGCCATGTTGCAGAGTCTTGTCAACCAAGACAGCCCCACAGCATCCAGAGCCACCGAGGAGCTTTTTTGAACTACCTCAGCAACTTCAGCCCCAGAAATAGGAGAACCCACCACAGATTCCCCAGGCACTGCTTAATCATAGGAAGACATGTTGGTGGGATTGCGGAGGTCTTCGAAGTATTCCCTCCACCGATCCACAACAGCCGCAGTAGAGGTCAACAGCACACATTACACGGTGTTGACAGTAAATTGCTCTCCCCCAACCCCAACCCCCCAGATAGGCTCTTTCTCATTGCTGGTGTCCACCAGCGGGTTCTAAGATTACCGCCACGACATGCACCAAATACCTTGAGGCCACAGCTCCAATCAGCCGCCTCGACAAGAGAGGCACGGAAAATGGTCCAGCACCTCCCTCGTGACATGTTCAAAGTTCTTCCGGAGGTGGGAATTGAAACTCTCTCTGACAGGAGACTCTGCGAGGCATTCCCAGCAGACCCTCACAATGCATTTGGGCCTGCCAGGTCTATCCGGCATCCTCCCCCACCATCGGAGCCAGCTCACCACCAGGTGGTGATCGGTAGAAAGCTCTGCCCCTCTCGTCACCCGAGTGTCCAAAACATGAGGCCGCAAATCCGATGACACAACTACAAAGTCAATCATGGAACTAAGGCCGAGGGTGTCCTGGTGCCAAGTTCACATATGGACACCCTTATGTTTGAACATTGTGTTTGTTATGTACAATCCGTGACGAGTACAAAAGTCCAATAACAAAGCACCACTTGGGTTCAGATCCGGGTGGCCATTTTTCCCAATCACGCCTCTCCAGGTTTCACTGTCGTTGCCAACATGAGCGTTGAAGCCCCCCAGCAGAACAAGGGAATCACCCGAGGGAGCACTCTCCAGTACTCCCTCAAGGCAATCCAAAGAAGTGGGTACTCTGAGCTGCTGTTTGGTGCGTAAACACAAACAACAGTCAGGACCCGTCCCCCAACCCGAAGGCGGAGGAAGCTACCATCTCGTCTACTGTGTTAAAGTCCAACGTGCAGGCTTTGAGCCGTTGGCAACAATAATTGCCTCCCCAGCCTGTCGCCTCTCATTGCTTGCAATGCCAGAGTGGAAGAGAGTCCGGCCCCTCTAGAGAGAACATGTTCCAGAGCCCTTGCTGTGCATAGAAGTGAGTCCAACAATATCTAGCCGGAACTTCTCCTTCCTTTCCAGCGAGGTGACGTTCCACGTCTCAAGAGCTAGCTTATGTCGCCGATGATTGGACCGCCAAGTGCCCTGCCTTCGGCTGCTGCCCAGCTCACACTGCACCCGATCTCTATGACCCAGCCCATGAGTGGTGAGCCCATTGGAGGGGGGACCCACATTGCCTCTTCGAGCTGAGCCTGAGTCCCATGGGGAAAGGCCCGGCCACCAGGCGCTTGCCATCGTGCCCCACCTCTGGGCCTGGCTCCAGAGTGGAGCCCCGGTGACCCGCGTCAGGGCGAGGAAAAATCTAGGTCCTCGATTAGTACTTCTCATAAAGGTCTTTGAGCTGCTTTTTGTCTGATCCCTCACCTAGGACCTGTTTGTCTGGGAGACCCTACCAGGGGGCATAGAAGCCCAAGTACCGATGGATGGACGAGCGATAACCTGCTGCCACCTGTCCGCCGCAGCTAAAACCATCCTACTGGTGTGTTTTTGAAAACAAGGTAATTTCCGTGCAATCAGAGTCACTTGTACCTTGATGTGTCATTTTCTGTTTGAATTGCTTTATATATATATTTATAAAGTCCGAAATTAAATAGCGTCACAGTCAGCATCACAGACACTATCGTTGACCACATGTACCGCCGCATGCTAGCTAGCTAAGTTTTCTTCATTTTTGTCATAGTCATCTCAAAAAGATGATAACTTGCAACATATGTGCTACGACTTGCAGCAATGTATTTGCGTATGTTAGACACATGCGAAGTCTCAGTTGAATGCCTAATGCATCGTTTAAGTGTGCTTTCCCTGAATGCACAAGAGTTTTTTCCAACTTCTCAGCCTTCAAAACTCACAGCCGTCACCATAAATATGGCAAGAGTAGGACTGATCTGTATAGCGCAGAAGGTTTACCTTGTAATATTGTCTCATGTAGAGCGAAGTGCGATGATATACGGGGCCTTCTCCTGCATTTGAAAAGTCATATTACCGAAGGTAGGACAGTTACGTGCCCCTTCAGTCAATGTGAAAAAAGACTAGGGTCTGGAAGGAAAAAGCACAAGATTGTCAACAAGCTGTCCCACCACTCTGGTCGCTTTTGTGTAGAACACATTAAAGCCTTCTACAGAAAGCTAGGAGTATCCAACAATGATTTCAAATTAGAAATTGTCACAGCTGATGAGGTGCTTAAAAAATTGAGCGCGCTCCACCCAAACAAGGCCACCGACCTTGATAATATTCCCTTCAGATTCCTCAGGGACTCTTCCTCCATCATCACGCACATAATAAACCTTTCAATTTCACACGGCCAAGTACGAAAATATTTTAAGACAACAAGAGTAACTCCCCTCTTTGAAAAAGGAAGCAAATTGGAACCTGGCAACTACCGACCTGTTTTTATTCTCAGTTCCATTTCGAAAGTAATGGAAACAATCGTTTATGAACAGGTTGATAGTTGCCTTGCCACTAATAAACTCATATACAAATTCCAATCCGGCTTCAGAACTAACCACTCCACTGACACATGCCTTCTCTATCTGACCGACCACATCAAACATGAGGTGGACGCGGGCAAACACTGCGGCATGGTCATGCTGGACCTTCAGAAGGCCTTTGACAGCGTTCACCAGGCTATACTGTTGGATAAGCTCAGAGCAATCGGATTTAACAAAGCCTCATCGACCTGGATGCAATCTTACTTGAGGGGAGAGAACAGGTGGTAGAGGTGAACGGCACCATGCCCCCCGCCCCCCCCCCCCCTCTCAGTGAGGTGTGGAGTCCCCCAAGGCAGAATATTGGGGCCTTCACTGTTCCTAATATACATAAACAACTTGTCATCGGCATGCAACTGTGAATTGTTCTTGTTTGCGGATGACTCGGCCTTGCTGGTATCAGACAAGGGACAAGTCACAGGTGGAGAAAATCCTCAGTGCTGAACTCTGCAGAACTTGCACCTGGCTCGCTGACAACAAGCTATCCATACACTTGGGTAAAACGGAATCCATCCTGTTTGGGTCCCACATCAACCATAAGAAAGTCAATGACTTCACTATAAAAGTGGGTGTCATTGTTATCACCAGGAAGGATGAGGTCACCTACCTAGGTTCCATTCTAGAGGCTAATCTTTCCTGCGATAAAATGGCAACCAAGCTAATCAAAAAGGTCAACCAATGAACGAGATTTCTCTGTAGAATCTCCTCTCTGGTCAACAAAAGCACCATGAGGATTCTGGCGGGAACTCTCGTTCAACCCTTTTTCGATAACGCATGCACCTCCTGGTACCCTAGCACCCCCAAAACCCTCAATTCTAAACTCCAAACATCCCAGAACAAGCAAGTCAGATTACTTCTAGACCTCCACCCCAGATCCCACCTCAGCCCACTTCTCAAAAGTGGGCTGGCTCAGGGTGGAGGACAGAGTAAAACAACTTGCACTGAGCCTAGTCTATAAAATCCGCTACACTTCCCTGATACCGAAGTACATGTCAAACTACTTCCTTAACGTTAATGACCGCCATAACCGCAACACCAGGGGGAGCTCCACTAACCACATTAAACCCAGATTCCGATCTAATAAAGGTCTTAACTCATTCTCTTTCTATGCCACATCAATGTGGAATGCGCTCCTAACAGGTATAAAAGAAAGGGCATCTCTATCCTCCTTCAAAACCGCAATAAAAGTACACCTCCAGGCAGCTACAACCCTAAACTAACACCCTCCCGGATTGTTAATAATCAAATGTAAACAATCAAATGCAGATACTTTTGCTTATGCCTTCTGAGCTCTCTCTCTCTCTCTCTCTCTCTCTATGTCCACTACTTGCTGTACATATCCTACCAAGTCAGACCTACAATGTTCCAATATCCATTTCTCTGTTCTCAATTGTTGATGACTGATGATAACAACCAAACTTAACACCCCCCTCCCCCTCCACACCCCGGATTGTAAATAATGTAAATAATTCAATGTGATTATCTTGTGTGATGACTGTATTATGATAATAGTATATATATGGTAGTGTATATCTGTATCATGAATCAATTTAAGTGGATCCCGACTTCAACAAGTTGAAAAACTTATTTGGGTGTTACCATTTAGTGGTCAATTGTACGGAATATGTACTTCACTGTGCAACCTACTAATAAAAGTCGCAATCAATCAATCAATCAAAGTCCGGCCTTCATGCCAAGAGCCTAAATCTCTAATGTGAGTGACTTCATTAGATACTTTGCTCGCCGGGAAATAG